>NW_027412627.1:85000-87500 GCF_025532065.1 Leptinotarsa decemlineata
GCGTATTGTTGTGTTGCCGCGTCGTTGTCGTCGATTATGGCGCTAATGTTGTTCGTCGATCGTGTTGTGAAGCG
This sequence comes from Leptinotarsa decemlineata, assembly GCF_025532065.1. NCBI lineage: Eukaryota > Metazoa > Arthropoda > Insecta > Coleoptera > Chrysomelidae > Leptinotarsa > Leptinotarsa decemlineata. Next base: position 85,075 of record NW_027412627.1, read on the forward strand.
TACGCTCTTTTGTCGAACGCGAACGCGATATACGACGATACATTTCGCCGTCGATGACGATGATGCCGACGACGCCGCCTTCGCCGGGTACCTAGGAGTGTGTGACTGTTAAAAAACCGCTCCGTAGGAAATTATGTTTAATCGCGGTCGAAACGTGAAAGTTTTGTTTCGTACGAATTTTTACGTTACCGGATTACACAACGAGATTTCCGATGGTTGTGAAAGATATTCGCCCGGCCGTGTCAGTTAGAACGCATGGTAAATGAAATACTACGCGCGTCCTCTACACGACGAATATAAAAATTGAGTCGTGCGCGATTTCGGTACACGATGCCTCGTCTGAATATGTGGTGCCGTACGAATACGAAATCGTCGAGCGCTTCTCTTTTTTTATTTTTTTTAACAAGTATATATATATATTATGTACGTTGTTGCATTGGTATAATCTCAACGCTTGCCGAATCGAGACGTCGAACTCTTGAAATTATTTTTTTTGAGTACGTCTAAATAAAAGATTACCCTGAACGGTGAATCACTTGGCTCGTGGGTCGATGAAGAACGCAGCTAATTGCGCGTCAACTTGTGAACTGCAGGACACATGAACATCGACATTTCGAACGCACATTGCGGTCCTCGGATACTGTTCCTGGACCACTCCTGGCTGAGGGTCGTATCAATTTCAAAGACTGCTCGGTTTTTCAAAATTGATATTTTGTAAAAACGTCGGAGCGTGTTGGATGATTGACGTGTTGTTGTTGTTGTTGTTTGTCGTCTATCGAGTCGTCTCGTTATTATAATCGTTATCTAAGTATTTTATCGCCTTCGCGGCGATGACACTTGGTAACAAAAATAAATACACGTTGACGACGACGACGACGCCGACGACGACAAAGACGCGGCATCTTAAAGTGCGAAAGCGACGAATCGTTTTTTCTCATCGCAAGATGAGAGAAACGTTACGTAGTTTGTACACAACGAAATCGTATCGAGTCTCCGTTGTTGGGAAAGCGGCTGCCACGGCAATATACAGGTTCACGCTTGTAGTGTGTGTGTGTATGCTCTCGTTACGCACGATCGTCGTGTCCGAGAATCTTTGATGAATCGAAGACGACGTCTGATCGTGTCGAGCAGCGTACGTACACACGCACACACATTATTACAGGACGTCGAGAACTTTTTTGTCCGTTTCGGTAGTTCTCTCTCGAAATAACGACGGACGAGACTACGTACGTCGACTCGTTGCTGTTGAATAAACTGAAAAATTATTTTATCGACCTCAGAGCAGGTGAGACTACCCGCTGAATTTAAGCATATTACTAAGCGGAGGAAAAGAAACTAACTAGGATTCCCTCAGTAGCTGCGAGCGAACAGGGATAAGCCCAGCACCGAATCCCGCGGGTTAACCGCCGGGAAATGTGGTGTTAGGGAGGATCCGTTTATCCCGGAGTCGTACGGCGCGTCCAAGTCCTTCTTGAACGGGGCCACAGCCCATAGAGGGTGCCAGGCCCGTAGCGACCGCCGTCAATTTCGGGAGGATCTCTCCTCAGAGTCGGGTTGCTTGAGAGTGCAGCCCTAAGTGGGTGGTAAACTCCATCTAAGGCTAAATATGACCACGAGACCGATAGCGAACAAGTACCGTGAGGGAAAGTTGAAAAGCACTTTGAAGAGAGAGTTCAAGAGTACGTGAAACCGTTCAGGGGTAAACCTGAGAAACCCGAAAGGTCGAAGGAGGAAATTCATCGCGTTTCGATCGTCGGCGTTTGACGGGTTTCGTGACGGACGGCGTTCGCGTCGTTCGCTCAGCTCGTTTTTCGAACCGATATCGAACGCGTGCACTTTTCCTCTTGTAGGACGTTGCGATCCGTTGGGTGTCGGTCTAAGGTCCGGGGTGGAGCCCACGTGAATTTTTCGCGTGGACCCTCGGTATCCCGGCCGACTCGCTCGACGGTATAACGATGGCGCGGGGCCGCTACTTTATAATTAGCGTTCGGCTCGTGGCAAGCGCGTCCGGTGTTTGACGGCGATCGGACCTAGCGCCGATCCTGTCCCCGGGCGACTGTTGGCTACGATGTTCTCGAACAGACCTCGTTGAAACGCCGATCTGCAACGCTATAGCTTTGGGTACTTTCAGGACCCGTCTTGAAACACGGACCAAGGAGTCTAGCATGTGCGCGAGTCATTGGGACATAACTAAACCTAAAGGCGCAATGAAAGTAAAGGTCTACCTTGCGTAGACCGAGGGAAGATGAGCGGTTCGCCCTCAAAGTGGCCGCTCCGCATTCCCGGGGCGTCTCGTTCTCATTGCGAGAAGAGGCGCACCAAGAGCGTACACGCTGGGACCCGAAAGATGGTGAACTATGCCTGGTCAGGACGAAGTCAGGGGAAACCCTGATGGAGGTCCGTAGCGATTCTGACGTGCAAATCGA
>NW_027412627.1:92500-105000 GCF_025532065.1 Leptinotarsa decemlineata
CATCTAATTTTAAGCATTATCTGTCATTCTTTTGATTACCTGAATAATTGCTTCATTTTATCCTGTATACTTAACGAAATTATTAATTTCAACCTTACTACATCTGTATACGAAGAAGAAAAGAGAAGAACGATCTGTACAATTAGATTATATACCACTCGGTTTCTAAATCTATAGGACAGGGAAGCTACTGGTATCTAGCTAGCTAGCTAGCTAGGTAGCTCCCAAACTATTCAATTATTCACCAATAGAAATTACATATGAAACTTTTCTGAAACGCCGCTTTAAAACGCGATACCATTTGTACGTAAAGAAAAAATTGAAAAAATGAATATTCATAAACTGATCGAAGGTTAATGAACCACTGTCCAAATATTATTGTTTTATGCTTATAATATTCATCTATCCCATTTCACAAATTACTATGAATAATAATAACAACCTATTTTTATATACTCGTCATTCATTTCTGCAGATATTGAAATGTATGTATGCATTCATCTATGCTATATAATTTAATTAGGTATAATTTTTTTCATTTATTCATTCCAATTTACTCATGATTGTCTATATTGTAATTCCACGAACAAGAATGTATAATATTTCTATGGATATTGTTATGTTTATTCATTTGTATACCTAAATCTGATATTACTGCATACATTTTATTTTCATCACGAATAAACGTACAGACATTCTGATATTTGATTTCAGCAAATAGAAATCACTTGTTTCGGCACGAAAATAAGAAGTTGAACAATAATAATATTATTAATCATGTATACATGTATACGTAAATATGCGCAAGCAAGAAAGAAACAATCGCATATCGTGCTGCGTCAACAATTGTATCGAAAAGCGATGACAAGAAAATAAAAAAAAAATATATGCAATTGTCGAATTCATTAGAGAAAATCGTTGTGGCCCTGATAAGGGCCGATATTTTATTTGTCGCTTTCCTCTCTCAGGAAATGTGTACTTATGCCTTCTTTTCGGTTTTTTTCGGTAACAAAACCGCCTGAATATTGGGCAAAACACCACCTTGAGCAATGGTTACTCCTGATAACAATTTATTGAGTTCTTCGTCGTTTCGAATGGCCAGCTGTAAATGTCTAGGAATGATACGGGTTTTTTTGTTATCGCGAGCCGCATTACCGGCCAATTCCAAGACTTCAGCTGCCAAATATTCCATTACTGCGGCTAAGTAAACCGGGGCGCCGGCACCAACTCGTTCGGCATAATTTCCCTTACGAAGGAGTCGATGAATACGTCCTACTGGGAATTGGAGTCCAGCCCGACTGGAACGGGACTTTGCCTTTCCCTTAACTTTACCTCCTTTTCCACGTCCAGACATGTCGAATCGTAGATTAGTATTATATATCGGATAAATTTAAAGAATTCACTGAGAATTATTCGATGTTGCTCTAACAGTAGCTTTCTATACAATGATTTCTATATAGAATCGACCTGTATTAATACCGTCCTACCGACCAATGGGCGTTCTCGAACGCTCAACTTTCCGGTGGGCGGAGCCTACTAGAGTTCCAGTTACTATCTGAAATAGTGACGACAGAGTGGCGTCTTTTACACATTCGACATCGAGAGCTCGTAGAGGCAACATCGACTAGAAGTGAAAGTTTACCTGTGAAGGACCACCTAAGGAGGCAAACTGTGAAGTGTTTAAGAGACACACAAACAACAGTTCTTATCAGAACTGATAAAGAGAATTCAGTTCTTCTTAGAACTAAATATAATATTAGAATTTTAATCCACTTATTTTCAGGGAGTCCACTCCACACAGACCGTAAAAAATGGAAGCTGAAAACAAAGCTCTAAAAGAAGACAACGCAAAGCTAAGAGACACACTGGACAAGCTGGTCAGCCAAATGGCTGACATGAACAAGAAATTCGACCAAATATTGGCCGAAAATGCAGCCCTCAGAAGAAGGCTAGAAGATAGGACAAAACCTGCCGAAAAATCGCAGGAGAAGAACAAGGAAGAAATCAAAAGCAAAGCCCCAGCAAAACCAAAACAAGAGGAAAAAGAAAAAGACAAGAAAATAGACACCGCCGCCATCAAGGAAACGGAAAAAGAAAAAGAAGCCTCCCAGAAGAGGCAAAGAAAGCCTGAAAACACCACAGATACGGAGACAGAAGACGGATTCGAAAAGGCCGAAACGAGAAAGGCGAGGAAAGCAAGGAAGAGAACCTCGCGACTTGTCGTATTACAAAAGAAACCGGAGGAAACGGAAATGGAGACAGAGGAAACAACAAAACCGGAAGAGACGTCCATTACTGGGAACATACCAGCAATCGTACCAACCGGAGAACGTAAAACTCCGGAGGTCCCAGTCTGGCCAACCCCCAGGCAAACCGAGGACAAGCCAAGCGAACAAGGAGGATCAACAAACGCGGTCACGCACCCGAAACAAACAAATCCCATGTCACCACCACCAATAGTTGTCCATGACAGCAAACGGTGGAATGAAATCTCCAGAGGTCTCGAAGCCCGTAAAATAGGATATAACAAGGCAAGACTTACTAGAGATGGAATCTACATCTACGCAAACAACGAAGAAGAGTGGCGCAAAGCCACCAGATACATGGAAGAATTCCGCCTGGAATTCCACACGTTCACCCTTAAGAAAGAAATCCCACTCCACGCAGTGATCCGGGGGATACCGGAGAACGTGGAGGACGCGGACGTCGCGGCAGATCTCACCAGACAAGGTTTTGAGGTTCTGGAATGTCACAGAATGACGTCCAGAAAAACCAGACAAATTCTGCCACTATTCCTGGTCAAAGTGCCGAAAGACCAGGACAAAATATACGCATTGAGAACATGCGTAAATCTGATCGTGCGGGCGGAGCCGCAAAGAATTAACAAAAAAGAGATAAGGCAGTGCCACCGTTGCCAGTACTTCGGGCATGCACAGAGATGTTGCCACGCAACCGCACGTTGCGTAAAATGCGGTGAACAACACGAGACTAGAGAATGCCAAAAGCAAAGGGAAGAGCCGGCCAAATGCGCAAACTGCCTGGGTGCGCATCCGGCAAGCTACAGGGGATGCAGAATGTTCCCCAAACCAAGACCCTCGCAATCAACAGGAAACAGGCCTCGACAAACGGAGAGTCAGAGGCCCCGGCAACAAACAGCTCAGAGAAAGCCAGCACCAAAGGCACAACAAACCGGAGGAACGAGCTGATCCAAATTCTAGGAAATCTGACGACTGAGCAGCAAAAGATCGCGCAAGCGGTCTTAGCAGCCCTAATCCAAACACCCGGACGACAGTAATGCCAGCACGAGTGCCTGGAAGACTAGTCGTAGGATCGTGGAACATCAACGGTTTCACAGAAAGAAGAAACGAGCTACTGGAGCTACTATCGCGCCTAGAAATAGACGTCATGGCGCTCCAGGAGACACGGATAAGAAGCGAAAAGAGCTACCGCATCCCAGGATATAACATGTACAGGACAGACAGGCCAGGGGGGCGCAACGCCGCGGGAGGCGTTGCGCTACTAGTCAAAACAGACCTAGCGCAAAACGAAGAAAGAAGACCGGAAACCCAAATCGGCGAAGCAGTAGCAGTTAGAGTCAACGTGAGACGCTACGAGCAGCTGAAAATATCGTCGGTATACCTACCCCCGCAAGGTAGAAGAATAGAAAGAACCGACTTGGCAGAATTATTCCCAGATCACCATCCCACAGTGGCCATCGGCGACTTCAACGCAAAGTCGCCAGACTGGAACTGTAGGTTCGCAAACACAAGAGGCAGAGATATAGTAAGATTACTAGACGAATTTGAGGACATCGAGGTAGTAGCACCGAACAGCCCAACGTACTACCCGCAAGCAGACGCAGTCCCAAGCACTCTTGACATCGCGCTAGTACAAAACATCGATACTACGGAGATGGAAGTACTAGAGGAAGGGTCGTCAGACCACAACCCCATCCTATTCACAATAGGAAGGGGAGAAGTGGAAGCAGACAACCCAACGAAGCGAATCATAGACTGGACAAGATTCCAACGAACCATACACGACGCGCTGGGTGAGATACCACGCATCGAAACAAAAACAGATCTGGAGAACGCCACGGACCAGCTTCAGCAGGCGATCACACAAACAACGGAAAGAAGCGCGAGGGAAGTCCCAGCCACGCGCTTTAACTTCCAAGAGCACCTTCCACCAGAAACGATGGAACTAATCAGAATAAGAAGACGCCTGAAAAGACAGTACCAAAGAACACGTGCACCGATGGACAAAAGGTGCATGAATAGAGCAAACAGGATACTGAAAGAAGAGCTGAAAGCGATCCGAGAAAGACAATGGACCACCCGTCTGGAAGAGCTGGCCACAGAAGATAGATCTGCGTGGCAAATGCAGAAGAAACTTAGGAACGGACCGCGACAACCCTGCCCACCAATACACGGCGAGCAAGGAATAGTCTACACTGACCAGGAGAAGGCGGAAGCATTCGCGGACAACTTCGAAAGGCAGTGCAAAGAGAATGACGTCCCGTTCACAGACGAGGTAGAGGAAATAGAAAACCAGGTGGAAAGAACGGTACGGAGGCTCAACCGACGAACAGATAATGCGCAACCCCTGGCCCCGACATCGCCTGAGGAAGTGAAAGACATTCTGAGGCACCTTATCACTCGGAAAGCACCAGGCCCAGACAACATAACAAATAGAGCACTGAAAGTGCTGCCGCGAAAGGGTATAGCAGCCATAACCAACATCATAAATGCTATACTCAGACTGCAACACTTCCCGTACCAGTTCAAAGAGGCAACGGTAATCCACATACCAAAGCCCAAGAAGAACCACCTGTTTCCAGCGAACCACCGGCCAATAAGCTTACTGCCATCCATAAGCAAAGTGGCGGAACGCGTCATCCTGAAGAGACTGGAAGAACAAACCAGAGAGTTAGGGATCCTCCCCAACGAACAATTCGGTTTTAGATCAGAGCACTCAACAGAGCTACAAGTCCTGAGGGTAGTGGAATTTGCGACAGAAGGCTTCAACCTTGGCAAAGGACACAACACCGGAGCTATCTTCCTAGACGTCTCCAAGGCGTTCGACAGAGTTTGGCACGACGGGCTACTAGCCAAGATGAGCGATTTCGGATACTCCAAACCAATGGTAAGATTAATCCAGTCTTTTCTAGCTGACAGGCGATGCCGATGCAGAGTAGGAGACGAATTATCAACAGTTCGACTACTGGAGGCAGGAGTCCCGCAAGGTGCAGTCCTTTCGCCACACCTCTACTCCGTATACACGGCAGACGTGCCCAAGCCAGAGAACAACTTTAACAAGTTGGCACTCTACGCGGACGACACGGCCCTGCTGGCGAGATCTAGGAGTCAAGCACTCGTAACAAGATACCTGCAACAACAGGCAGACAGATTAGAGGAGTGGGCTAACCTGTGGAAGATCAGTATCAACCCTGACAAGAGTCAGGCGATACTGTTCACCCGCAGGTTCGTACAACCGGAAGGCAACGTCATCTTCAACGGACAAGAGATTCCGTGGACAAACAAAGCAACATATCTCGGGGTCATCCTAGACAAGAAGTTAACATTCCAGGAACACGTACAACAGAGAATTGGAATGGCCAAACAGGCCAGAAGACGCCTGGCGCCGATCATAGGAAGAAGTAGTAACATGGCACTGAAAGTCAAGCTACTGATGATCAGAACGATCCTGATGCCGATAATTCTGTATGCATGCACTGCCTGGGGCCAGTGCGCGCAGACATACAGAAAGAAGATCCAAGCATTTATGAACACGAGCGTAAGGGCCGCCGTAAATGCTCCGTATTACATCCCTAACAGATTCATATACAGAGATCTAGGACTGGACACGCAGTATGTGGACGTGTATATGAGAGAACATGCAGAAAGCATGTTCGATAGAATCAGATCGCATCAAATCCAGCGTTTCGCGATCTACACGATGCGTTGAATATGGGTGACCCCAGGTTCCGAGAAAGGGACAAACATCCAAGGCCGACAAGACAAAATCAGAGACCGCCCCCACGAGTCGCCGTCAGGCGGCTCAGGCAAGTATAAAAATCTTAAGTGTATTAACCATATATTCTCTTACAGGAAAACCGCGATTCAATTTCAAAATCACATTTCTCAGCTTCACTGGGAAAAGCCCGACTATTACAACTATGGCCGCCGTTAGCTTTGGGGGCCCCCATGCAAAAATTCAATTAGGAATACCGCGACAAACAAGAGCCAAATAAAATTTAAACCGAGAAGTTAGATAGGGAAATAAAAGCACCTAAAGGCTGGTTTCCAACCAAAAGAGGTTAGATATCAATCTTGCTGAAGTGCCAGCAGCTGGATTGAGGACCGTTTCCTTAAGAAACGGGGGTGGAAGGAAAGGGTCGCCAGGTCCAAACCTGCGGAAGCATTTCCGTAAGGAGGGAGCTTGCGACCTGGGCACACAACCCGGGAGGGGCATGGGGGGCGTCTTTTACATTGAGTCGAAAGCAAACCTGCACGATAGTACTTGTTTGTTTGATATTGACGAAATTAAATTTTCAGAATGCCACCCAAAGCTAGTGGAAAGGCTGCGAAGAAGGCCGGAAAGGCCCAAAAGAATATATCGAAGACCGATAAGAAAAAGAAGAGGAGGAGGAAGGAAAGTTACGCAATTTATATCTACAAAGTATTGAAACAAGTCCATCCCGATACCGGAATATCCAGTAAAGCGATGAGCATCATGAACAGTTTCGTAAATGATATATTTGAGCGTATCGCAGCGGAAGCCTCCCGTCTTGCTCATTATAACAAGCGATCGACTATTACGAGCAGAGAAATTCAGACTGCAGTACGTCTGTTACTTCCTGGTGAATTGGCGAAGCACGCCGTCAGCGAAGGCACCAAAGCAGTTACGAAATATACCAGTTCGAAATAATTTACTTATTCCGGTCTACGATATACATTCTTAAAAAAAAACGGTTCTTTTCAGAACCACAAAATATTTATGAAAGAATTCTTACAATATCGTTTCGACGCTGAATGATAATTTATTTTTGCTAGGGCGCTAGGTCTCACTCGGTTGGGTTGCCTTGTTATCAGTACATTGTTACCTCCTTTCGTGAAACGCGCGATGATAATAAATAATTTTGCCACCTATATTTAGATGGTGCTTACCTACCTATCAACCTAAAAAGTTAACGTTCGTTACTGTTATACTAGTCATGTACTCTATTACTTATGTTATTTTTTAACGTGTTTTTTATTTATTTACGTGCTAATATGTTGTCTAAAAACGTTTATGATTAGCATTTCTGATTTCGACTATAACATTGACGATTTATATATTTCGGGTGGGGGTGGGTGTGTATTACTCCGTTATAGATAGAGCTCACAGTATCGTCGTTCGTTCGTTCGTTCGTTCGTGTTGTAGTATCGACCTTTTTATTGAAAGTATATTACGATGATTATATCTTATCGAATATAACATTAATAACGTTCGTTATTATTCGAATGCCGTTTTCATCGAACACTTTTATAGGGATAATTTTTGAAAATGTTGATGCTATTAGAAGCGTCGGTTCTTGGTTATAGTCGTGTATGAAGGTAGACACGAGGTCTCTTCGATGCCCCTATTCACTCGTGTATTTATCGAGTATTATCGGCTAATGTATCATGTTTCTATAGACAGTCGCGCCTATGATATTTATTCGAAGGTTCCTTCCAGATCATCGATTACGAGTATTTTCGGAAAGGAATTGTCTGGAGTTACGTCAAAATCATCAATACTTCATATTTCATTGTAATTTACTGTGAGTTGTCGAGGTTTAATATTAGCTTTTTCTTATCAGAAAATATTTTCGGAATACGTAGAATCTATCCACGTTATTGTGCTAGTCGAAGTCTAAATAGGAAACCGGCATTGATTTCGTAAAGAAGTTGATGCGAACATTTCGACAGCAGAATGGAAGCCGTCAATATCGTGTCTAACGAGAATGTCGAGCGTTCAGTCTCCCGTCCGCCTGTGCTTCGACCCAGAATATTTAAACAAACGGAACACCAGAGGACTACATCATTCTCTCTAGACGCCTAACGAGTGTAGCATCTATCTTCCGAGAATATATTGTCAGTTGTTTTTTTACTATGGCAGACATAGAAAATCAGAATTCTTCGGCTTCGGCTAATTCATCTTCGTCGCCGCAGGCACAGTCTACTGCGAAGAAAGAAAAGAAAGTTAAAAATCCAAGAAGTAAACCTTCTCACCCACCTACGTCGGAAATGGTTAATAACGCTATTAAAGGATTGAAGGAACGGGGTGGTTCCTCTTTACAAGCCATAAAAAAATATATTGCGGCGAATTATAAGGCTGACGCAGAAAAAGTGGCACCTTTCATCAAGAAATATCTTAAATCTGCGGTTGCTTCCGGATCATTAGTACAAACTAAAGGAAAAGGTGCATCGGGGTCGTTCAAATTGGCATCGGCATCTTCTGGTTCGGCAAAACCGTCGGCTACCGAAAAGAAAACGTCCGGTACGGCCGGTGCGAAGGCCAAAAAAACTCCCGTTAAACGCGTAGCTGGTGAAAAAGCTAAAACCGGCAAGAAGGCTGCTGCATCACCGAAAGGTAAGAAAGCCTCTCCGGAAAAGAAAGCGGCTGCCGCAGCCAAGCCTAAAAAGGTAACTGCCGAGGATAAAAAGACCGTCGCTTCTAAGGTTTCGTCCGCGACTTCTGCTAGTAAAACCAAGTCTCCTTCGAAAGCAAAGAAAACTAACAAAGGACCAACAAAAAAGCCGAAAGCACCCAAACCGAAAACCGCGAAAGCGACCCCTGCATCGGCATCTTCTCCGAAAGCCAAAAAAGCTGCCTCTCCAAAAAAGAAGAAGTAAATTCTTCTATCAGTTGACTTCTCTCTCCGGCGACGAAGTCTAAGAAAACAAATGGCCCTTTTCAGGGCCACAATTTTTTTTACAAGAATTCGTATATAATTCAACTGTCCAACAAATATATAAATAAATAGTCAGAACTACCTACCTAGCCTATCCCTATAAACAGAAAAAAAATAGATAAATAATATTTCTTCCGCCGCCGCCGCCGACTATCGAATTGATATGAATCGAATAATTTCGTAAAAGAGTAAAAATTAAAAAATATTGCTCTGTCTTTCTATTTCATTGAAATATGTCTTGTGAACAGTTGACTTATTTTCTGATATTGGGATCGTTTCAGGAAAATGAGTCAAAATCATTTCGAGATTTCCAAACTAAGGGTGTTCCATTTGAGAAATCACTGATTTTTATATCTTCAGAATTACTCATCGACTCCAAATACCTCGTTCATCATTTTGGAAATGTTACTCCTCCTACAAGACGACGGAATGTAATATTTTGATGAATCAATAATAGCTTATGTATTCTATGAGACTTGTTTTCAATTTTATAGGGAAATGGCTCGAGAACCGAATAATACCTACTTTTTCTGTATAAACGATCGAATATCTCGAGAACGATTCATTTTTGGTATAGGGTATATTACAAAAAGTCACTCGAGATTTATGCCAGGTATTCAAAAATATGAATCAGAGGAAATTTACGAAAAGATGGTGATGTTATGAGCGATCTTTCATTCAGTGATCGCTTGTTTTTCGTTATTTATCTCAGCCGTTTCTAAAAATGATCTTTTCGAAAGATTCGTTTCGGAAAGTAAAAAATTTCAGTATTATAATCCATATTTGGATCATACTGAACATGTTCTGCAAACACCCGTGATTTAATATTTACGTGATGCGAGTTATTGAAAATATCATACATTCATTCATTCATTCATTCATATCTATCGATAAACGAATTCTTTCATCAATTGCATTTTGTGGTTCTGAAAAGAACCTTTTTTTTGTATATATTTTCAATATATATTGGGATATATATATATGAAATTAAGCTCGTTCTCCGCGTATTCTCCTTGCTAACTGAATGTCTTTGGGCATAATGGTAACGCGCTTGGCGTGAATGGCGCACAAATTCGTATCTTCGAAGAGTCCTACCAAATACGCCTCGCTAGCTTCTTGCAAAGCCATGACGGCTGAACTTTGGAATCGTAAATCGGTTTTGAAATCTTGAGCGATTTCTCGAACTAAACGTTGAAAGGGTAATTTCCTAATCAACAATTCAGTACTCTTCTGATAACGTCGAATTTCTCGGAGAGCAACAGTACCGGGTCTGTAACGATGAGGTTTTTTAACACCTCCCGTAGCCGGTGCACTTTTGCGAGCTGCTTTAGTAGCTAATTGTTTTCTCGGAGCTTTACCTCCAGTCGATTTACGAGCGGTCTGCTTGGTACGAGCCATTTTCAAAACCTATTGCGAATTGTAACGAACGAAATGTATACCGAACGATAGACGGACAACATATGAACTGAGTCGGCTTATACACGCCAACTATTATATACCATCTAGACGAGACGCCATTGGTCCGATTTCCAGTTGTGGGCGGAGTCATGAAATTTAACAAAACCCGACCGAGTTCGGTGTAGAACTTTAGTCGAAGTCTGTCGTTAGTATCACTAACAGTATTTCATTCGTATCGTGCAGTATATAATTTATTCTTAACATTCGAAATGACTGGTCGTGGCAAGGGAGGTAAAGGTTTAGGAAAAGGAGGAGCGAAACGTCATCGTAAAGTATTGCGTGATAATATCCAAGGAATAACGAAACCTGCCATTAGAAGATTAGCCCGTCGAGGTGGTGTTAAACGTATTTCGGGTTTGATATACGAAGAAACTCGTGGAGTACTCAAAGTATTTCTCGAAAATGTTATCAGAGATGCCGTAACATATACCGAACATGCGAAACGCAAAACCGTCACAGCCATGGATGTTGTATACGCCCTGAAAAGGCAAGGTCGAACCTTGTACGGATTTGGCGGTTGAATTTAATGCCTCCCCCTGTATTGTCCTTACCGTTTCCATAAAAAAAAGGTTCTTTTCAGAACCACAAAAGCTTATGAAATGAATTCGTGTGTATTTTTTATATTTTTGAAGTAAGTCTCAGGTCAAGAAAGTAATACAAATCATGAAATTATGAAACAACAAAATTTAATTGACGCTCCGGAGGGGCGACTTCATTGATGATTCCAGTGGCGCATTTGCTTTTTCAGCTGCAGGAAAACCCGGAAAAACCTGCAGCAGCAGCAAGCACCACATCATGTGAACATCTTGATCTACTAATGTCTTCTCTTTTATAAAAAAAAATGTAGGGTATCTCCAGAGACTACAGTAAATTTAGAACATCGCCAGAACACTTAGTGACACGACTATCGTCAAACTTAATCGACCTCTGCCCTCCGGTAGCAAGCAGAATATCGGAAGCGTGAAATAAAAATTTGAATTGGAAATTTTGGCGAAATAACCCGAACGGAAAGTGTAGTGAAAATATAAAAGATAACGGAAAGTGTAGTGAAAATATAAAAGATAACGGAAAGTGTAGTGAACGTTTACCTCTGCCTTCCGCGAACAAGCAGAATATCGGAAGCGTGAAATAAAAATTTGAAATGGAAATTTTGGCGAAATAACCCGAACGGAAAGTGTAGTGAAAATATAAAAGAAAACGGAAAGTGTAGTGAAAATTTAAAAGTAGCGGAAAGTGTAGTGAAAACATAAATATAACGGAAAGTGTAATGAAAGTTTACCTCTGCCTTCTGGGAGCGAGCAGAATTTCGGAAGCGTGAAGAAAATATTGCAGATGGAAACTTTGGCGAAAATAATCGTGAACGGAAAGTGTGGTGAAAATATAAAAGATAACGGAAAGTGTAGTGAAAATATAAAAGATAACGGAAAGTGTAGTGAAAACATAAATATAACGGAAAGTGTAATGAAAGTTTACCTCTGCCTTCTGGGAGCGAGCAGAATTTCGGAAGCGTGAAGAAAATATTTCAGATGGAAACTTTGGCGAAAATAATCGTGAACGGAAAGTGTGGTGAAAATATAAAAGTATCGGAAAGTGTAGTGAAACATAAATATAACGGAAAGTGTAATGAAAGTTTACCTCTGCCTTCTGGGAGCAGCAGAATTTCGGAAGCGTGAAGAAAATATTTCAGATGGAAGTTTTGGCGAAAATAATCATGAACGGAAAGTGTGGTGAAAATATAAAAGATAACGGAAAGTGTAGTGAAAACATAAATATAACGGAAAGTGTAATGAAAGTTTACCTCTGCCTTCTGGGAGCAGCAGAATTTCGGAAGCGTGAAGAAAACATTTCAGATGGAAATTTTGGCGAAAATAAATCATGAACGGAAAGTGTGGTGAAAATATAAAAGTATCGGAAAGTGTAGTGAAAACATAAATATAACGGAAAGTGTAATGAAAGTTTACCTCTGCCTTCTGGGAGCGAGCAGAATTTCGGAAGCGTGAAGAAATATTGCAGATGGAAACTTTGGCGAAAATAATCGTGAACGGAAAGTGTGGTGAAAATATAAAAGTATCGGAAAGTGTAGTGAAAACATAAATATAACGGA
>NW_027412627.1:110000-112576 GCF_025532065.1 Leptinotarsa decemlineata
TCCCTCAGTAGCTGCGAGCGAACAGGGATAAGCCCAGCACCGAATCCCGCGGGTTAACCGCCGGGAAATGTGGTGTTAGGGAGGATCCGTTTATCCCGGAGTCGTACGGCGCGTCCAAGTCCTTCTTGAACGGGGCCACAGCCCATAGAGGGTGCCAGGCCCGTAGCGACCGCGCCACAATTTCGGGAGGATCTCTCCTCAGAGTCGGGTTGCTTGAGAGTGCAGCCCTAAGTTGGTTGGTAAACTCCATCTAAGGCTAAATATGACCACGAGACCGATAGCGAACAAGTACCGTGAGGGAAAGTTGAAAAGCACTTTTGAAGAGAGAGTTCAAGAGTACGTGAAACCGTTCAGGGGTAAACCTGAGAAACCGAAAGGTCGAAGGAGGAAATTCATCGCGTTTCGATCGTCGGCGTTTGACGGGTTTCGTGACGGAACGGCGTTCGCGTCGTTCGCTCAGCTCGTTTTTCGAACCGATATCGAACGCGTGGCAACTTTTCCTCTTGTAGGACGTTGCGTCTATCGGTTGGGTGTCGGTCGGTCTAAGGTCCGGGGTGGACCCACGTGAATTTTTCGCGTGGACCCTCGGTATCCCGGCCGACTCGCTCGACGGTATAACGATGGCGCGGGGCCGCTACTTTATAATTAGCGTTCGGCTCGTGGCAAGCGCGTCCGGTGTTTGACGGCGATCGGACCTAGCGCCGATCCTGTCCCCGGGCGACTGTTGGCTACGATGTTTCTCGAACAGACCTCGTTGAAACGCCCGAGATCTGCAACGCTATAGCTTTGGGTACTTTCAGGACCCGTCTTGAAACACGGACCAAGGAGTCTAGCATGTGCGCGAGTCATTGGGACATAACTAAACCTAAAGGCGCAATGAAAGTAAAGGTCTACCTTGCGTAGACCGAGGGAAGATGAGCGGTTCGCCCTCAAAGTGGCCGCTCCGCATTCCCGGGCGTCTCGTTCTCATTGCGAGAAGAGGCGCACCAAGAGCGTACACGCTGGGACCCGAAAGATGGTGAACTATGCCTGGTCAGGACGAAGTCAGGGGAAACCCTGATGGAGGTCCGTAGCGATTCTGACGTGCAAATCGATCGTCGGAACTGGTATAGGGCGAAAGACTAATCGAACCATCTAGTAGCTGGTTCCCCTCCGAAGTTTCCTCACTCAGGATAGCTGGCGCTCGTCGCGTACGAGTTTCATCCGGTAAAGCGAATGATTAGAGGTATTGGGATCGAAACGATCTCAACCTATTCTCAAACTTTAAATGGGTGAGATCTCCGGCTTGCTCGAACTCTTATGAAGCCGCGAGACTCGAATCAGAGTGCCAAGTGGGCCATTTTTGGTAAGCAAACTGGCGCTGTGGGATGAACCAAACGTCGCGAGTTAAAGCGCCTAAATCGACGCTTATGGGATACCATGAAAGGCGTTGGTAACTTAAGACAGCAGGACGGTGGCCATGGAAGTCGGAATCCGCCAAGGAGTGTGTAAACAACTCACCTGCCGAAGTTACTAGCCCTGAAAATGGATGGCGCTGAAGCGTCGTGCTTATACTCGACCGTCAGAGGCATGTGCGGTACTCTGCCCGATATCTTCCCGATTGAAGGCGACCATGAAGCCCTGACGAGTAGGAGGGTCGCGGCGGTGAGCGCAGAAGGGCTGGCCGTGAGGCCGTCTGGAGCGCCCCCCACGGTGCAGATCTTGGTGGTAGTAGCAAATACTCCAGCGAGGTCCTGGAGGACTGACGTGGAGAAGGGTTTCGTGTGAACAGCCGTTGCACACGAGTCAGTCGATCCTAAGCCCTAGGCGAAAGCCGATGTTGATGTGGTGTAAGTTTATATAATAAAAATTATTATAAAATAAATGTTCACACCCGTCGGGCGAAAGGGAATCCGGTTCCTATTCCGGAACCCGGCAGCGGAACCGTCAAAAAGTCGGGCCCTCGCAAGAGAGTTCGTCGGGGCAACCCAAAAGGACCCGGAGACGCCGTCGGGAGATCCGGGAAGAGTTTTCTTTTCTGTCATAAGCGTTCGAGTTCCATGGAATCCTCTAGCAGGGAGATATGGTTGGAACGCGAAGAGCACCGCAGTTGCAGCGGTGTCCGGATCTTCCCCTCGAACCTTGAAAATCCGGGAGAGGGCACGTGGAGGCGTCGCGCCGGTTCGTACCCATATCCGCAGCAGGTCTCCAAGGTGAAGAGCCTCTAGTCGATAGAATAATGTAGGTAAGGGAAGTCGGCAAATTGGATCCGTAACTTCGGGATAAGGATTGGCTCTGAGGATCGGGGCGTGTCGGGCTTGGCGAGGAAGCGGGTCGCGGCTGACGTGCCGGGCCTGTGCGAGGTGAATGTCATCGCTTCACGGCGTTGATTACGGATCCGAGTTCGGTCCCGTGCCTTGGCCTCCCGCGGAACCGTCTTGCTGCGAGGCCCCGGTGTCGCCCGCAAGGGAGACCCGGGTGTCCTCTTCGGCCGCCATTCAAACGATCAGCTCAGAACTGGCACGGACCGGGGAAATCCGACTGTCTAATTAAAACAAAGCATTGCGATGGCCCCAGCGGTGATGACGCAATGTGAT
>NW_027412628.1:0-2500 GCF_025532065.1 Leptinotarsa decemlineata
GAAATGTATGTTCGGGTCATCGACCCTGAACTACTTGGGGAGAGTTGTGTCCGAAAAAGAAACTTCCCGCAGGAAACTCATGTCCTAAATGTAAGAAATTTCGCAACAACAACCTCTGTTAAGCAGTTGAAGAGGGTTTTTAAGTACTGCAGTTTGGTTACGGGAGTTCATTCCGCATTTTGCGGAAATGGCAGCCCCGTTAACAGACTTGATCGACAAAAAACGTAAATTCAAATGGAACGCGGAAGCCGAGAAAGCTTCCAACGGATTAAGCGGGCAGTATCGCAACCGCTACATCTGGCTAGGCCTGATCCTGCGAAACCATATTTTCTGCAGACGGACGCCAGTCAGGTGGGGATTGGAGCGGTACTGTTCCAGCGGGAGAACAACTGAAGAGCGTGATGTGATAGCGTACAGCAGCGCAAAGCTGAATGAGACTGAGAGGCCTATCACATCAATGAGATTGAGTGCCTGGCCGTAGTAATGGGCGATTAAGAAGTATCGGAACTACCTGCAGGACGGTAAGTTCACCCTATTGACAGACAGTTCGGCGTTGACTTGGCTCGCCGTATGAAGGACGAAAAGAGCCAAGTTAACTAGATGGGCGCTGTTTACTGCAGGAGTACGACTTCGAAATCGTACACGTGCCAGGGAAGCTGAATCAGCTTCCAGATTTCACTCCCGAAATCCCGAGGAAGTGGAAACAAAGGCTGACTTGGAAGTTGAATCAGAGAGGATGTTTTTCCCTCACCAGAACGGCCAGCAGAGACCCAGATCGAGGATGACCTCGTTCTGTGCCTAATCGATGAGGTCGCAGAAATATTCAACACCTGTGATATGGTGTCCCTGTATCACGGGGTTGAAACACTGCTCGAAATGAGGACTTTATTCGACCGATTGTCGAAGAACAAAAGTCAAGTGAGGGAGTTCGTCGGTTCAGGATGCGCATCGAGAAGAGCGCAAGGAAATCCTGAACCGAGTGAATGAACAGCGAATCATGAATGACTTTCAAATGGACGGGATTTTATTATACTATGTAGGTCCAGAAGGGAACTGCAAGCGTCTGCTAGTCCCCAACGTTGTTTGGAACTTGATAATCCGCAAGTACCATGACGAAGGTGGACACCCCGGTATTGACGAGACCATTAATCAAGTGAGTCGTCATTTTTTATTGGTCAAACATGAAAAAACAGGCGCAGGAAAATATTAAAACCTGTCTAAACCTGCGCTACCACTAAAGCGTCAAAGCCTCAACCCCCAGCAGGACAACGACCGCTTGAACCGACAAGGCCATGGCAAATGTGTCTGTCGATGTTCTCGGGCCTACCCAGCAGGGAGAGTGGGAACAAATACTTGCTTTCGCGTGGATTGGTTTTTCTAAGTGGCTGAGACCAAGGCCTATAAGAGCGTCCAAGCAGGTGTGGTGACAAAGTTTTTATAAGAAGAGGTGTTTATTAGATGGGGTTTCCCTGAAACTATAATCACAGATGGCGCGGCGATGTATTTAGGAGCGACGTGGGAACGATTCAGTGAATCTCATAACATGGTATCCAGGATGAGTCCGTCGCACCACCAGCAGGCCAATCCGGTGGAGAGGCGAGTGCAGGAGATCAAGAAGATGCTCCGCGCCGCCCTCATAGATAAACCGGAAGCTGAGTGGGAGCGGCATAAACCAGAAATCGTGTTTCACTTACGAACACGGTTAACGCGTCGACGGAAATGACTCCTAGTGAACTGCTGCTGGGATATGAAATTCCAAGCCCGGAGAATGGGCTACTCCTGCGCAGCGCTCACGAAGAGCTAATAACCAGAATCGGCAGGCTAGATCGAGAGAGCCAACCAAATGGCCGAGCGTTACAGGGAAAGGAATTTTCCAAATCGTGACGAACAACCAAAGGCGAGTTTTCCGGCCGGGGGACTGGGTACTTTGCCGAAATTCGGAATTAATCCGGAAAAATTTCGGCCAGACCTGGTCAGTCCCTTCTCGGGTGATCCGGAAATTGGGGGCGAACACGTACATCGTGAACCGTGTGGACAAGATCGCACGATACAAATTAATGATTTGCGGCTAGCGCCTCCTCCGAGACCGGGTCCAGGATCATCCTAGATCCAAGGCATCCGATTTAGATCCTTAGTATAGAATGCCTTTACATTGTAAATACTAGGTCAGAGCGGAGCTGAAAGGCGCTGTGAATGCCTCGACATGTACAGTAGATTTAGTTAGTTTAAGGGGATACCAATTTTTGTACATATAGGATTAAGGACCAATTGTATCTCTATGAAAATTGTAAATATGTTGTTTGAAAAAAAAAAAAAAAAAAAAAGAAATTGCTTCTCATGCACTTAAACCTCGAATAGCCGTGCAACAGCTTAGGGCAGGGGGTGTCGTCATACCCAAGTAATGGAAATATAAAGAATTAGAAAAACGGTCTTATATCGTAAATGAATAATTAATTTAAGACGCTACAGCAAAAAATCAGGGGAAATAAAATCAATACTA
>NW_027412628.1:15000-27500 GCF_025532065.1 Leptinotarsa decemlineata
CGATTATTTTCGCCAAAGTTTCCATCTGAAATATTTTCTTCACGCTTCCGAAATTCTGCTCGCTCCCAGAAGGCAGAGGTAAACTTTCATTACACTTTCCGTTATATTTATGTTTCACTACACTTTCCGATACTTTTATATTTTCACCACACTTTCCGTTCACGATTATTTTCGCCAAAGTTTCCATCTGAAATATTTTCTTCACGCTTCCGAAATTCTGCTCGCTCCCAGAAGGCAGAGGTAAACTTTCATTACACTTTCCGTTATATTTATGTTTTCACACTACACTTTCCGTTATCTTTTATATTTTCACTACACTTTCCGTTCGGGTTATTTCGCCAAAATTTCCAATTCAAATTTTTATTTCACGCTTCCGATATTCTGCTTGCTCGCGGAAGGCAGAAGTAAACGTTCACTACACTTTCCGGTATATTTATGTTTTCACTACACTTTCCGCTACTTTTAAATTTTCACTACACTTTCCGTTTTCTTTTATATTTTCACTACACTTTCCGTTCGGGTTATTTCGCCAAAATTTCCATTTCAAATTTTTATTTCACGCTTCCGATATTCTGCTTGTTCGCGGAAGGCAGAGGTAAACGTTCACTACACTTTCCGTTATCTTTTATATTTTCACTACACTTTCCGTTATCTTTTATATTTTCACTACACTTTCCGTTCGGGTTATTTCGCCAAAATTTCCAATTCAAATTTTTATTTCACGCTTCCGATATTCTGCTTGCTACCGGAGGGCAGAGGTCGATTAAGTTTGACGATAGTCGTGTCACTAAGTGTTCTGGCGATGTTCTAAATTTACTGTAGTCTCTGGAGATACCCTACATTTTGTTTTATAAAAGAGAAGACATTAGTAGATCAAGATGTTCACATGATGTGGTGCTTGCTGCTGCTGCAGGTTTTTCCGGGTTTTCCTGCAGCTGAAAAAGCAAATGCGCCACTGGAATCATCAATGAAGTCGCCCCTCCGGAGCGTCAATTAAATTTTGTTGTTTCATAATTTCATGATTTGTATTACTTTCTTGACCTGAGACTTACTTCAAAAATATAAAAAATACACACGAATTCATTTCATAAGCTTTTGTGGTTCTGAAAAGAACCTTTTTTTTATGGAAACGGTAAGGACAATACAGGGGGAGGCATTAAATTCAACCGCCAAATCCGTACAAGGTTCGACCTTGCCTTTTCAGGGCGTATACAACATCCATGGCTGTGACGGTTTTGCGTTTCGCATGTTCGGTATATGTTACGGCATCTCTGATAACATTTTCGAGAAATACTTTGAGTACTCCACGAGTTTCTTCGTATATCAAACCCGAAATACGTTTAACACCACCTCGACGGGCTAATCTTCTAATGGCAGGTTTCGTTATTCCTTGGATATTATCACGCAATACTTTACGATGACGTTTCGCTCCTCCTTTTCCTAAACCTTTACCTCCCTTGCCACGACCAGTCATTTCGAATGTTAAGAATAAATTATATACTGCACGATACGAATGAAATACTGTTAGTGATACTAACGACAGACTTCGACTAAAGTTCTACACCGAACTCGGTCGGGTTTTGTTAAATTTCATGACTCCGCCCACAACTGGAAATCGGACCAATGGCGTCTCGTCTAGATGGTATATAATAGTTGGCGTGTATAAGCCGACTCAGTTCATATGTTGTCCGTCTATCGTTCGGTATACATTTCGTTCGTTACAATTCGCAATAGGTTTTGAAAATGGCTCGTACCAAGCAGACCGCTCGTAAATCGACTGGAGGTAAAGCTCCGAGAAAACAATTAGCTACTAAAGCAGCTCGCAAAAGTGCACCGGCTACGGGAGGTGTTAAAAAACCTCATCGTTACAGACCCGGTACTGTTGCTCTCCGAGAAATTCGACGTTATCAGAAGAGTACTGAATTGTTGATTAGGAAATTACCCTTTCAACGTTTAGTTCGAGAAATCGCTCAAGATTTCAAAACCGATTTACGATTCCAAAGTTCAGCCGTCATGGCTTTGCAAGAAGCTAGCGAGGCGTATTTGGTAGGACTCTTCGAAGATACGAATTTGTGCGCCATTCACGCCAAGCGCGTTACCATTATGCCCAAAGACATTCAGTTAGCAAGGAGAATACGCGGAGAACGAGCTTAATTTCATATATATATATCCCAATATATATTGAAAATATATACAAAAAAAAGGTTCTTTTCAGAACCACAAAATGCAATTGATGAAAGAATTCGTTTATCGATAGATATGAATGAATGAATGAATGAATGTATGATATTTTCAATAACTCGCATCACGTAAATATTAAATCACGGGTGTTTGCAGAACATGTTCAGTATGATCCAAATATGGATTATAATACTGAAATTTTTTACTTTCCGAAACGAATCTTTCGAAAAGATCATTTTTAGAAACGGCTGAGATAAATAACGAAAAACAAGCGATCACTGAATGAAAGATCGCTCATAACATCACCATCTTTTCGTAAATTTCCTCTGATTCATATTTTTGAATACCTGGCATAAATCTCGAGTGACTTTTTGTAATATACCCTATACCAAAAATGAATCGTTCTCGAGATATTCGATCGTTTATACAGAAAAAGTAGGTATTATTCGGTTCTCGAGCCATTTCCCTATAAAATTGAAAACAAGTCTCATAGAATACATAAGCTATTATTGATTCATCAAAATATTACATTCCGTCGTCTTGTAGGAGGAGTAACATTTCCAAAATGATGAACGAGGTATTAGGAGTCGATGAGTAATTCTGAAGATATAAAAATCAGTGATTTCTCAAATGGAACACCCTTAGTTGGAAATCTCGAAATGATTTTGACTCATTTTCCTGAAACGATCCCAATATCAGAAAATAAGTCAACTGTTCACAAGACATATTTCAATGAAATAGAAAGACAGAGCAATTTTTTTAATTTTTACTCTTTTACGAAATTATTCGATTCATATCAATTCGATAGTCGGCGGCGGCGGCGGAAGAAATTATTATTTATCTATTTTTTTTCTGTTTATAGGGATAGGCTAGGTAGGTAGTTCTGACTATTTATTTATATATTTGTTGGACAGTTGAATTATATACGAATTCTTGTAAAAAAAATTGTGGCCCTGAAAAGGGCCATTTGTTTTCTTAGACTTCGTCGCCGGAGAGAGAAGTCAACTGATAGAAGAATTTACTTCTTCTTTTTTGGAGAGGCAGCTTTTTTGGCTTTCGGAGAAGATGCCGATGCAGGGGTCGCTTTCGCGGTTTTCGGTTTGGGTGCTTTCGGCTTTTTTGTTGGTCCTTTGTTAGTTTTCTTTGCTTTCGAAGGAGACTTGGTTTTACTAGCAGAAGTCGCGGACGAAACCTTAGAAGCGACGGTCTTTTTATCCTCGGCAGTTACCTTTTTAGGCTTGGCTGCGGCAGCCGCTTTCTTTTCCGGAGAGGCTTTCTTACCTTTCGGTGATGCAGCAGCCTTCTTGCCGGTTTTAGCTTTTTCACCAGCTACGCGTTTAACGGGAGTTTTTTTGGCCTTCGCACCGGCCGTACCGGACGTTTTCTTTTCGGTAGCCGACGGTTTTGCCGAACCAGAAGATGCCGATGCCAATTTGAACGACCCCGATGCACCTTTTCCTTTAGTTTGTACTAATGATCCGGAAGCAACCGCAGATTTAAGATATTTCTTGATGAAAGGTGCCACTTTTTCTGCGTCAGCCTTATAATTCGCCGCAATATATTTTTTTATGGCTTGTAAAGAGGAACCACCCCGTTCCTTCAATCCTTTAATAGCGTTATTAACCATTTCCGACGTAGGTGGGTGAGAAGGTTTACTTCTTGGATTTTTAACTTTCTTTTCTTTCTTCGCAGTAGACTGTGCCTGCGGCGACGAAGATGAATTAGCCGAAGCCGAAGAATTCTGATTTTCTATGTCTGCCATAGTAAAAAAACAACTGACAATATATTCTCGGAAGATAGATGCTACACTCGTTAGGCGTCTAGAGAGAATGATGTAGTCCTCTGGTGTTCCGTTTGTTTAAATATTCTGGGTCGAAGCACAGGCGGACGGGAGACTGAACGCTCGACATTCTCGTTAGACACGATATTGACGGCTTCCATTCTGCTGTCGAAATGTTCGCATCAACTTCTTTACGAAATCAATGCCGGTTTCCTATTTAGACTTCGACTAGCACAATAACGTGGATAGATTCTACGTATTCCCGAAAATATTTTCTGATAAGAAAAAGCTAATATTAAACCTCGACAACTCACAGTAAATTACAATGAAATATGAAGTATTGATGATTTTGACGTAACTCCAGACAATTCCTTTCCGAAAATACTCGTAATCGATGATCTGGAAGGAACCTTCGAATAAATATCATAGGCGCGACTGTCTATAGAAACATGATACATTAGCCGATAATACTCGATAAATACACGAGTGAATAGGGGCATCGAAGAGACCTCGTGTCTACCTTCATACACGACTATAACCAAGAACCGACGCTTCTAATAGCATCAACATTTTCAAAAATTATCCCTATAAAAGTGTTCGATGAAAACGGCATTCGAATAATAACGAACGTTATTAATGTTATATTCGATAAGATATAATCATCGTAATATACTTTCAATAAAAAGGTCGATACTACAACACGAACGAACGAACGAACGAACGACGATACTGTGAGCTCTATCTATAACGGAGTAATACACACCCACCCCCACCCGAAAATATAAATCGTCAATGTTATAGTCGAAATCAGAAATGCTAATCATAAACGTTTTTAGACAACATATTAGCACGTAAATAAAAAACACGTTAAAAAATAACATAAGTAATAGAGTACATGACTAGTATAACAGTAACGAACGTTAACTTTTTAGGTTGATAGGTAGGTAAGCACCATCTAAATATAGGTGGCAAAATTATTTATTATCATCGCGCGTTTCACGAAAGGAGGTAACAATGTACTGATAACAAGGCAACCCAACCGAGTGAGACCTAGCGCCCTAGCAAAAATAAATTATCATTCAGCGTCGAAACGATATTGTAAGAATTCTTTCATAAATATTTTGTGGTTCTGAAAAGAACCGTTTTTTTTTTAAGAATGTATATCGTAGACCGGAATAAGTAAATTATTTCGAACTGGTATATTTCGTAACTGCTTTGGTGCCTTCGCTGACGGCGTGCTTCGCCAATTCACCAGGAAGTAACAGACGTACTGCAGTCTGAATTTCTCTGCTCGTAATAGTCGATCGCTTGTTATAATGAGCAAGACGGGAGGCTTCCGCTGCGATACGCTCAAATATATCATTTACGAAACTGTTCATGATGCTCATCGCTTTACTGGATATTCCGGTATCGGGATGGACTTGTTTCAATACTTTGTAGATATAAATTGCGTAACTTTCCTTCCTCCTCCTCTTCTTTTTCTTATCGGTCTTCGATATATTCTTTTGGGCCTTTCCGGCCTTCTTCGCAGCCTTTCCACTAGCTTTGGGTGGCATTCTGAAAATTTAATTTCGTCAATATCAAACAAACAAGTACTATCGTGCAGGTTTGCTTTCGACTCAATGTAAAAGACGCTGACGATCATCTTCAGTTCATTCAGGATTTGGAGACCAAGCTCCCCTACCCTTTCGGCTGATCATTGGCCTTGAGAGGGCCAATGGGTACATGACTGATGGATGACGGCATGAAGTCCTTAGACATCAGTGCCGCCCTTCACGTATACCCCTACCTGGCTGGGGTGGGATGGATGAAAAAGTTATCATCCTTTAACGGGGGACATGAGGGCCTCATACGACAGAGTGTCGGCCTTCCTTTATCGGGAGGGGTCGTCTACAGCATAATCTGTGGCTTCCCTAACTAACGGGTTTTCGTGAGTTTCCGTTTTTTCGAAAACTCTCTCATTCTCGACTGAATGGACTGCCGAATGGAAGGCAGCTGCAAATCTCTGCGGATGGCTTCATTCCGCACGAACCAAGGAGCATTCACAATCATCCAATTAGCTTATTTTTAACCTTTCCAAAATGGAAATGTTGGACGGAGCCGCTTGTCCCCAGACGCCTGAAGCGACATGATGACAGCTTGAACATCGAGTTGTAGATCATATTTTGTTTTTAAGACTCATCTTGATTTTCTGTTGATCATAGGGTACAGACCCCGGCGATCCGACCCTCGATCTTGGACTTAACGTACATGATGTGCGGGTTCCAAGTGAGCCTACGGTCTATTAAAAGGCCGAGGTACTTTACCCGCGCTTGCCAGTCAATCTCCCTTCCAGAACTCTCACTTTTCTGCCGAGAAGATAGTAATCTCCCCATGGTTATCGCCTGAGTCTTTTCCGGTTTACTCGGATCTTCCATTCAGGTACCAGCGCTCGAGTCGTCCAATGCACGTTGCATGTAGACGACGCCGAGCTCACGCCCCATGAAGACGAGAGTAGAGCCGTGTCATCGGCGTACAGGGATCTTCACTCTATCGGACCTGGACAGGTCGCTTGTATAAGTGAGATACAACGTCGGAGAGAGCACGGCCCCCTTGGCACTCCAGCGAGGATCTCTCTGTTGTCAGACAGAGAGCCCTCTACTCTAACCTGAAAGGTTCTGCCTCTCAGGAAAGATCCGATCCACCGGACCAGGCCCCGAGTAGGTCGAGCGCGTTTAGCTTATGATAAGGCCTTCGTGCCATACTCGGTCGAAGGCCTTGAAATATCTAAAATTACTATATGTACTTTTTTTTGTTTATTCAGCTCGCTGATGGTGTTCTCGACCACCTTAGAGCCTGTAGTTCAGTGGAGTGATCTCTCCTGAAGCCGAATTGTTCATTAGGCAGAACATTTCGGTCCTCAACTTCTTCGTTGAGTCTTTGCAGTACGACTCTTTCAGCCAGCTTAGCCGCCGACGAGAGTAACTGACGGCGATAGTTCTGCGGGAACAGCTGGTTCTGACCCTGTTTCGGGAGCATGACGACGATCGCATGCTTCCACTTCTAGGGAAGTGTCTGAGGGCCAACGAACTGTTGATGAGACTCAGCAAGAATTTCAACGCTGTTTTCGGAGTCTTCTTCAACAACTTGTTAGTTATGAATCGGCTCCCGGAGCCTCTTTGCTTTCGCAGCCTTGATAAGACCCTTCAGCTCCCCATAGAAGCTGGACGGATTCGTCGTCGTCACCTCCCTGAGAAGTCGGTGAACCCGGTCTTCCAGCAGCTATCGCGGTCGATGTCGTCGTCGTCGTCAACGTTAAGTTGAAACTGACGTTCCATCGTTCTGCAAAGGCTAACGCCTTGTCGGCGGGGAGTAGCACACTCCGCGCTCTCCGTGAATGGGTGAGAGAGCAGTCTCTTTCCCCTGAGCCTACGAGTGACTCTCGCCAAAGCTCGTCCTCCCAGGTTCGATAGGATTCCAAGAGCTCTTCCCACCTTTCGTTTCGGTGTTCATTGATGCCTGTTTGACACGATTGGCCTCCTGTTCGCCGCTGTTTTGTCCCCTGGGAAAAGGTGTTTCGCTGAAGAGCCTTCTCAGGCGGTTTCTCTCTCGTATCAAGGCTTTGATACGAGGGGAAACTCGTTGTAGCTCTTCAGCGGACACTCCTCCCTCCCTGAGGTGGCCGCTCGAAACGCATCATTCACGGAAAGCTCGAAACGCTCAACTGCCGCGTCGAGTTCGTCGGGAGAGTCAGTACCTCAGGAGGGCGCGCATCTCTTCGAGCTGGGCTGTGAAGACATCCCAGTCCGTCTTAGATCTCACGCGATTATTCAGGGGGAGAAGTTCATCGCCCAGTACCAGGATTACTGGATTATGATCAGAGTCCAGTTCCGACAGAACGTAAATTTCACTGGTCAGAGTGACGTTTCTGAGAAGCGCGATGTCTAGTACTCAGGCCTATCTGCCCGCGATAGTACGTAGCTCATCTGGTCCCAGCACGAGATATTCATGTCTGTCAACATGCGCATGGAGCGCTTGGCCGTTTCGATTTGTGGCTCTGCTCCAAGGTCTGTGCTTGGCATTGAAGTCGCCAGCAGCAATTGTCGGAATGTTGCTTCCCATCAGCAGTTCATCCAGAGATTCTGGGAGTAACGAATGTTCGGAGGGTTGTAAACCGAGATTATTCTGTGACAACCCCTTCTCAGTTGAATTTCGACCCCCACGGCCTCATACCGTGCAACCGAGCACTGTCAAGCCGTATTGGACACACTGCAGGGATCGCTTGGCAAAAATGCCGACTCCCCCTCCAGCACGTCCAACACGTTCTCTGTGAAAGAATCTTAATTTGGAATGACAATGATTCGTTCCTTTCGATTGTCTCTTTGACTAACCACATCTATGTTGTTTTCAATGAGGAAGTTTTCGAAGTCCAGCTTCTTTGTTCGAATGCCATTGGCATTCCAAAAAACTATCTTCAGAATCTAGGCAACGTTGGTTTCTAGACATTGCAGTTCCGGTCATCACGCTTGTATTCACCGTGAACATTGTCTGTAACACACGGGAATTTGACGAATAACTTTTCATCTGGTCCAGTGCGGCACAGATGTCTGAAACCCCCTGAGTCTGAGGTGAGGGTTCAGGTCGAGGGAGGTGGGCTTTTGCAGAAGTCCTTGCATACTTGCCCCTTAGATGCAGCTTTTGCAAAGCTGACCCCCTCCTGGAGCGTCCAGACCCCGCAGTCTCCCTGAGGAGGCTGGTTCCTTGTTGTGGTCTGCCCCTCTTTGTACCTTTGGGTACCGGGCAGCCACGGTAATGGGCTGTGTGAGCCCCCTTGCAATTATTGCACTCGGGGGGTCAGCCTTGGTCTTTTTGCAGGCACTGGTTAAGTGCCTGCCAGCGCATTTAACGCAGATGGTCACTGCCAAGCATTTGCGTTGGCAGTGTCCAAAGCGTTGACAACGGTGGCATTGACCCACCGAATTTTTGCGTGTTGGGGTTCGACCTGACCTTCACGCACAAGAGGTCTTTGACCTCAAAAATATCTTCTGATGTCCTGTCTATAAGACGAGGACCAGAGGCATAGGTTTTTGCCAACGCGCTTCATGCGCGTGACGCTGGTGGGACAACAAAGCCTTGATTCAAGCTCCTCACGCACATCGGAAGTTGGCCAGGTTTTCTGGCACTCCCCTGATGACGGCACGTAGTTTGCCGCTCTTCGGGAGCGAGTACGTATGGTGAGGATTTTTTCCCTCACCAAAGCCTTGCCAGCCGCCGATAGTCTTCAGGAACACCGGCTGAACTTTTATCCCGTCATGTAAATTGACGGCTTTCGAGAACTTGATGTTCTATCTCTAGTCGACAGTTTCAACAGTGGTACCCTTTGTCCTTCTGTCGGACAACAATAGGTGGAATTTTAGCCTTTGAAGCCGTAGACGGGATGTCTTGCTTCAGAGGGAAGGGGGGGTGGGCTCCTCGCCATGAACTGATTTGACGGTGCTTCCCGTAGTAGAAGCACCCTCGTTTGCATTTGCGTCGAGATCTTCCATCTCGACAACATTTTTCAACGATCAGGTTCGTTTGGCCGCTTTAGCGCTTTCGCTAGTGCGGCCTTCTCTTTGGCCTGATTTTGGGCCGCTTGACGTAAGATGTCTCGGACTCGGAATAATTATTCCGATCCTCTGCCTGAACATTTTTTGTAACATGCTCTTTTTTTGAGCTTCTTTTCTTTTTGGATAGTACTTGTTGACTTCAGTTTTTCGTGCCGTATCCATTCGTCGTATACGGCGTCTTGACACTGAGGAAGAGGAGGAAATCCATCATTGAAGCGTCTCTTTTTCGAGACTGATGAGAGAAGGAGGCTACACTGTCGCTGTCGCTGTAGTCTCGGTCCGAGTTAGCTTTCCTACGGCCAGTCGGGGCCTAGCCACTCCCTGTTTACGACCTTCGTAGACTGACAGTCGTCCCCAGGCCTGGCGAAGCTCTGCCAAGCAGGTCTGACTGGGACAGGCCAAGGGCTGAAATTAATTGGCTTATAAAGCCAATAATTTCGCCCTTCTCCTCCCTGCCAGGCTACAAAGCATTTCCTCCATACTGCCGTAATCAAAGCTTTGTTTTCGGACACTCAAAACAAGTATGAGCACCAAGAACGCAACGGAAATGATAACTTTGAACGTACTCACCAAAATGTGGTCGTCTGCTCACGCACAAAACGAACCGCTTATTTATAGCAAGAAATAACACACCGCCGCACGCTGCCACATTCACTAAATAATTTGAGAAAACACTTAATCGCTCAGACAAAGTCTGCACTCAATGAGGTTCAGCATCGAATTTGTGTATGTAAAAGACGCCACTCTGTCGTCACTATTTCAGATAGTAACTGGAACTCTAGTAGGCTCCGCCACCGGAAAGTTGAGCGTTCGAGAACGCCCATTGGTCGGTAGGACGGTATTAATACAGGTCGATTCTATATAGAAATCATTGTATAGAAAGCTACTGTTAGAGCAACATCGAATAATTCTCAGTGAATTCTTTAAATTTATCCGATATATAATACTAATCTACGATTCGACATGTCTGGACGTGGAAAAGGAGGTAAAGTTAAGGGAAAGGCAAAGTCCCGTTCCAGTCGGGCTGGACTCCAATTCCCAGTAGGACGTATTCATCGACTCCTTCGTAAGGGAAATTATGCCGAACGAGTTGGTGCCGGCGCCCCGGTTTACTTAGCCGCAGTAATGGAATATTTGGCAGCTGAAGTCTTGGAATTGGCCGGTAATGCGGCTCGCGATAACAAAAAAACCCGTATCATTCCTAGACATTTACAGCTGGCCATTCGAAACGACGAAGAACTCAATAAATTGTTATCAGGAGTAACCATTGCTCAAGGTGGTGTTTTGCCCAATATTCAGGCGGTTTGTTACCGAAAAAAACCGAAAAGAAGGCATAAGTACACATTTCCTGAGAGAGGAAAGCGACAAATAAAATATCGGCCCTTATCAGGGCCACAACGATTTTCTCTAATGAATTCGACAATTGCATATATTTTTTTTTATTTTTCTTGTCATCGCTTTTCGATACAATTGTTGACGCAGCACGATATGCGATTGTTTCTTTCTTGCTTGCGCATATTTACGTATACATGTATACATGATTAATAATATTATTATTGTTCAACTTCTTATTTTCGTGCCGAAACAAGTGATTTCTATTTGCTGAAATCAAATATCAGAATGTCTGTACGTTTATTCGTGATGAAAATAAAATGTATGCAGTAATATCAGATTTAGGTATACAAATGAATAAACATAACAATATCCATAGAAATATTATACATTCTTGTTCGTGGAATTACAATATAGACAATCATGAGTAAATTGGAATGAATAAATGAAAACAAAAAAAAAATACCTAATTAAATTATATAGCATAGATGAATGCATACATACATTTCAATATCTGCAGAAATGAATGACGAGTATATAAAAATAGGTTGTTATTATTATTCATAGTAATTTGTGAAATGGGATAGATGAATATTATAAGCATAAAACAATAATATTTGGACAGTGGTTCATTAACCTTCGATCAGTTTATGAATATTCATTTTTTCAATTTTTTCTTTACGTACAAATGGTATCGCGTTTTAAAGCGGCGTTTCAGAAAAGTTTCATATGTAATTTCTATTGGTGAATAATTGAATAGTTTGGGAGCTACCTAGCTAGCTAGCTAGATACCAGTAGCTTCCCTGTCCTATAGATTTAGAAACCGAGTGGTATATAATCTAATTGTACAGATCGTTCTTCTCTTTTCTTCTTCGTATACAGATGTAGTAAGGTTGAAATTAATAATTTCGTTAAGTATACAGGATAAAATGAAGCAATTATTCAGGTAATCAAAAGAATGACAGATAATGCTTAAAATTAGATGGGTATATCGTTCGAATTTAATTTGGTAATTCGTTAATTATTACTCACACCAAAGTAAAGTATATAAATCGAATTCGTTTTGAAAACAAATTGTGGTTCTGAAAAGAACCGTTTTTTTTTTGTAAATTTCTCGTCGGAATATGAATCTAACCGCCGAAACCATATAATGTACGCCCTTGACGTTTGAGAGCGTATACTACGTCCATGGCCGTGACGGTTTTTCTTTTGGCGTGTTCTGTATATGTTACCGCATCTCTGATAACATTTTCGAGAAATACTTTGAGTACTCCACGAGTTTCTTCGTATATCAATCCGGATATACGTTTTACACCTCCACGACGAGCTAATCTTCTGATGGCAGGCTTCGTAATTCCTTGAATATTATCTCGCAACACTTTGCGATGTCTTTTTGCTCCGCCTTTTCCTAATCCCTTTCCTCCTTTTCCTCTACCAGTCATTTTGTGTAATACAAACGGAAGATTATAGAGAAAAAAAGTACGAGCGAAATACGTTATTACTACTTCGAATGCTCGAGAACAACTGAAGGCCGTCGGCGCTGGAAAGCTGGTTTTGTCTTGTTTTTGGGGGGACACGCCCACTTTCTTCGATTCAACCAATGGTAGAAGTTCCCTATC
>NW_027412628.1:32500-45000 GCF_025532065.1 Leptinotarsa decemlineata
CCGTCACGAAACCCGTCAAACGCCGACGATCGAAACGCGATGAATTTCCTCCTTCGACCTTTCGGGTTTCTCAGGTTTACCCCTGAACGGTTTCACGTACTCTTGAACTCTCTCTTCAAAGTGCTTTTCAACTTTCCCTCACGGTACTTGTTCGCTATCGGTCTCGTGGTCATATTTAGCCTTAGATGGAGTTTACCACCCACTTAGGGCTGCACTCTCAAGCAACCCGACTCTGAGGAGAGATCCTCCCGAAATTGACGGCGGTCGCTACGGGCCTGGCACCCTCTATGGGCTGTGGCCCCGTTCAAGAAGGACTTGGACGCGCCGTACGACTCCGGGATAAACGGATCCTCCCTAACACCACATTTCCCGGCGGTTAACCCGCGGGATTCGGTGCTGGGCTTATCCCTGTTCGCTCGCAGCTACTGAGGGAATCCTAGTTAGTTTCTTTTCCTCCGCTTAGTAATATGCTTAAATTCAGCGGGTAGTCTCACCTGCTCTGAGGTCGATAAAATAATTTTTCAGTTTATTCAACAGCAACGAGTCGACGTACGTAGTCTCGTCCGTCGTTATTTCGAGAGAGAACTACCGAAACGGACAAAAAAGTTCTCGACGTCCTGTAATAATGTGTGTGCGTGTGTACGTACGCTGCTCGACACGATCAGACGTCGTCTTCGATTCATCAAAGATTCTCGGACACGACGATCGTGCGTAACGAGAGCATACACACACACACACTACAAGCGTGAACCTGTATATTGCCGTGGCAGCCGCTTTCCCAACAACGGAGACTCGATACGATTTCGTTGTGTACAAACTACGTAACGTTTCTCTCATCTTGCGATGAGAAAAAACGATTCGTCGCTTTCGCACTTTAAGATGCCGCGTCTTTGTCGTCGTCGGCGTCGTCGTCGTCGTCAACGTGTATTTATTTTTGTTACCAAGTGTCATCGCCGCGAAGGCGATAAAATACTTAGATAACGATTATAATAACGAGACGACTCGATAGACGACAAACAACAACAACAACAACACGTCAATCATCCAACACGCTCCGACGTTTTTACAAAATATCAATTTTGAAAAACCGAGCAGTCTTTGAAATTGATACGACCCTCAGCCAGGAGTGGTCCAGGAACAGTATCCGAGGACCGCAATGTGCGTTCGAAATGTCGATGTTCATGTGTCCTGCAGTTCACAAGTTGACGCGCAATTAGCTGCGTTCTTCATCGACCCACGAGCCAAGTGATTCACCGTTCAGGGTAATCTTTTATTTAGACGTACTCAAAAAAAATAATTTCAAGAGTTCGACGTCTCGATTCGGCAAGCGTTGAGATTATACCAATGCAACAACGTACATAAATATATATATACTTGTTAAAAAAATAAAAAAAAGAGAAGCGCTCGACGATTTCGTATTCGTACGGCACCACATATTCAGACGAGGCATCGTGTACCGAAATCGCGCACGACTCAATTTTTATATTCGTCGTGTAGAGGACGCGCGTAGTATTTCATTTACCATGCGTTCTAACTGACACGGCCGGGCGAATATCTTTCACAACCATCGGAAATCTCGTTGTGTAATCCGGTAACGTAAAAATTCGTACGAAACGAAACTTTCACGTTTCGACCGCGATTAAACATAATTTCCTACGGAGCGGTTTTTTAACAGTCACACACTCCTAGGTACCCGGCGAAGGCGGCGTCGTCGGCATCATCGTCATCGACGGCGAAATGTATCGTCGTATATCGCGCGTTCGCGTTCGACAAAAGAGCGTACGCTTCACAACACGATCGACGAACAACATTAGCGCCATAATCGACGACAACGACGCGGCAACACAACAATACGCACAACGTCATATATTATAATTTTCGGTAAAGAAAATTACACGCCTAATTGAAAAACCTCTAAGACGAATTTGTATAGTTCGAGAAGAGGACTACTACTAATCGAAAGGATGATGACGACAGACAACAACGTCGTCGTCGTCGTCAATTTCACCGTCATTCGAAAACGTAGTCCACCGTCGCTCATTTTCTTTTCTATCGAAACGAAAACATAAAGCGACAAATTAGTTCGAATATCGTAGAAGGAAAAAGGAGAGATTTAACTCTTTTCTCGCTTCGCGATATATATATTTGATCAGACATGTCGTATATAGACAATATCACTGTAATGATCCTTCCGCAGGTTCACCTACGGAAACCTTGTTACGACTTTTACTTCCTCTAAATGATCAAGTTTGGTCATCTTTCCGAAACATCGAAGACGCCGAAACGCCATCGCGCTCAGTCCGAAGACCTCACTAAATCATTCAATCGGTAGTAGCGACGGGCGGTGTGTACAAAGGGCAGGGACGTAATCAACGCGAGCTTATGACTCGCGCTTACTGGGAATTCCTCGTTCATGGGGAACAATTGCAAGCCCCAATCCCTAGCACGAAGGAGGTTCAACGGGTTACCCGGGCCGCTCGGCCAGGGAGGACACGCTGATTCCTTCAGTGTAGCGCGCGTGCGGCCCAGAACATCTAAGGGCATCACAGACCTGTTATTGCTCAATCTCGTGCGGCTAGACGCCGCCTGTCCCTCTAAGAAGAATTGTTTATACGCCGACAGTAAAAACCGCGCACGATAAAGGCCGAAGCCCCATCGGCGGGCCTTTAGGATGTCGGAAAACGCCTAGTTAGTAGGCCAGAGTCTCGTTCGTTATCGGAATTAACCAGACAAATCGCTCCACCAACTAAGAACGGCCATGCACCACCACCCACCGAATCAAGAAAGAGCTCTCAATCTGTCAATCCTTCCGGTGTCCGGGCCTGGTGAGGTTTCCGTGTTGAGTCAAATTAAGCCGCAGGCTCCACTCCTGGTGGTGCCCTTCCGTCAATTCCTTTAAGTTTCAGCTTTGCAACCATACTTCCCCCGGAACCCAAAAGCTTTGGTTTCCCGGAAGCTGCCCGCCGAGTCATCGGAGGAACGTCGGCGGATCGCTAGCTGGCATCGTTTATGGTTAGAACTAGGGCGGTATCTGATCGCCTTCGAACCTCTAACTTTCGTTCTTGATCAATGAAAGCGTTTTTGGCAAATGCTTTCGCTTCTGTCCGTCTTGCGACGATCCAAGAATTTCACCTCTAACGTCGCAATACGAATGCCCCCATCCGTTCCTATTAATCATTACCTCGGGGTTCCGAAAACCAACAAAATAGAACCGAGGTCCTATTCCATTATTCCATGCACACAGTATTCAGGCGAAGTTTTAGCCTGCTTTAAGCACTCTAATTTGTTCAAAGTAAACGTGCCGGCCCACCTCGACACTCAATGAAGAGCACCGCGGCGGGATTGAGTTGGGCCGCCCTTGCGAGCTAAGCCCACCGGCAGGACGTCCCGCGGCACACCAGTTAACACCGCGGACGATGAACCGAAGGCGCGGGACACAGATTCGACTACGAGCTTTTTAACCGCAACAACTTTAATATACGCTATTGGAGCTGGAATTACCGCGGCTGCTGGCACCAGACTTGCCCTCCAATTGATCCTCGTTAAAGGGTTTAGAGTGTACTCATTCCGATTACGGGGCCTCGGATGAGTCCCGTATCGTTATTTTCGTCACTACCTCCCCGTGCCGGGAGTGGGTAATTTGCGCGCCTGCTGCCTTCCTTGGATGTGGTAGCCGTTTCTCAGGCTCCCTCTCCGGAATCGAACCCTGATTCCCCGTTACCCGTTACAACCATGGTAGGCGCAGAACCTACCATCGACAGTTGATAAGGCAGACATTTGAAAGATGCGTCGCCGGTGCGAGACCGTGCGATCAGCATAAAGTTATTCAGAGTCACCAAGGTGTACGATGACGAGCGAACCGCCACCGATTGGTTTTGATCTAATAAGAAGCGCTCTACCGTCTCACGACTCGGAACCTGACGCAGTATTAGCATCTAGAATTACCACAATTATCCAATAAATGTGGTACGATTCTAAGGAACCATAACGATTAATGTTATATTCGCGGTTATCACCTTAATTTACTTTACTGAGAATGCATACTTAATAGGGAGACGAAAGACATATGTCTACTGGCACGGATAAACCAAGAACCGACGCTTCTAATCGCATCAACAGTTCAAAAATTATCCATAAAATTTCGATGAAAACGGCATTCGAAAATAACGAACGTTATTAATGTTATATTCGTAAGATATAATCATCGTAATATACGAAATAAAAAGGTCGATACTACAACACGAACGAACGAAAAAGACGATACTGTAGCTCTATCTATAACGGAGTATTTCACAAATAAAACCACCGACAACAAATCGAACTATAACATGCTAATCATAAATTTTAGACAACATATTAGCACGTAAATAAAAAACACGTTAAAAAATAATGTAACAAAATACCGGCGTAACACGTAACGAACGTTAACTTTTTAGGTTGAAAGGTAAGCAATCTATAATAGGTGGCAAAATATATTATCATCGCGCGTTTCACGAAAGGAGGTAACAATGTACTGATAACAACCCTTCGCTAGACGGCGACTCGCCCTTCACGAAAGATTCGTTCCGAATTTATATTTATTCTCGCTGGACTGAGGAGAGCTGTCCGCATATTTTTAAGAATGTATATAGACCGGAAAAGTTTTTGAACTGGTATATTTTAACTGCTTTGGTGCCTTCGCTGACGGGTGCTTCGCTTCACCAGTAGTAAACGTACTGCAGTCTGAATTTCTCTGCTCGTAATAGTCGATCGCTTGTTATTGAGCAAGACGGGGATATCCGCTGCTACGCTCAAATATCATTTACCACCGTTCATGATGCCGCTTTACTGGATATTCCGGTATCGAATGGATTGTTTCAATACTTTGTAGAATAAACGTAACTATCGTTCCTCCTTTTCTTATCGGTCTTCGATATATTCTTTTGGGCCTTTCCGGCGCTTCGAGCCTTTCCACTAGCTTCTGGCATTCTGAAAATTTAATTTCGTCATATCAAACAAACAAGTACTATCGTGCAGGTTTGCTTTCGAAATGTACCTTGATCATCCTCAGTTCATTCAGGATTTGGAGACATCCCACCCTTTCGGCTGATCACGGCTGAGATGGGCCAATGGGTACATGACTGATGGATGACGGTTTTTTCCCTTTTCGGGATACCCCTACCTGGCTGGGGTGGATGGATGAAAAAGTTATTCATCCTTTAACGGGGGACATGAGGGCCTCATTCGACAGAGTGTCGGGGCCTTCTATATCGGGAGGGGTCGTCTACAGCATAATCTGTGGCTTCCCTAACTAACGGGTTTCGTGAGTTTCCGTTTTTTCGAAAACTCTCTCATTCCTCGACTGAATGGACTGCCGAATGGAAGGCAGCTGCAAATCTCTGCGGATGGCTTCATTCCGCACGAACCAAGGAGCATTCACAATCATCCTAATTAGCTTATTTTGTAACCTTTCCAAAATGGAAATGTTGGACGGAGCCGCTTGACCCAGACGCCTGAAGCGTACATGATGACAGGCTTGAACATCGAGTTGTAGATCATAATTTTGTTTTTAAGACTCATCTTGGATTTTCTGTTGATCAGAGGGTACAGACCGGCGATCCGACCCTCGATCTTGGACTTAACGTACATGATGTGCGGGTTCCAAGTGAGCCTACGGTCTATTAAAAGGCCGAGGTACTTTACCCGCGCTTGCCAGTCAATCTCCCTCCCAGAGACTCTCACTTTTCTGGCCGGAGAAGATAGTAATCTC
Organism: Leptinotarsa decemlineata; assembly: GCF_025532065.1. Lineage (NCBI taxonomy): Eukaryota > Metazoa > Arthropoda > Insecta > Coleoptera > Chrysomelidae > Leptinotarsa > Leptinotarsa decemlineata. The sequence goes on from NW_027412628.1 coordinate 38,250, forward strand.
CCCATGGTTATCGCCTGAGTCTTTTCCGGGTTTACTCGGATCTTCCATTCGAGGTACCAGCGCTCGAGGTCGTCCAATGCACGTTGCATGTAGACGACGCCGAGCTCACGCCCCATGGAAGACGAGAGTAGAGCCGTGTCATCGGCGTACAGGGATATCTTCACTCTATCGGACCTGGGCAGGTCGCTTGTATAGAGTGAGTACAACGTCGGAGAGAGCACGGCCCCCTGTGGCACTCCAGCGAGGATCTCTCTGTTGTCAGACAGAGAGCCCTCTACTCTAACCTGAAAGGTTCTGCCTCTCAGGAAAGATCCGATCCACCGGACCAGGCCCCGAGGTAGGTCGAGCGCGTTTAGCTTATGTATAAGGCCTTCGTGCCATACTCGGTCGAAGGCCTTTGAAATATCTAAAAGTACTATATGTACTTTTTTGTTGATATTCAGCTCGCTGATGGTGTTCTCGACCAACCTTAGAGCCTGTAGTTCAGTGGAGTGATCTCTCCTGAAGCCGAATTGTTCATTAGGCAGAACATTTCGGTCCTCAACTTCTTCGTTGAGTCTTTGCAGTACGACTCTTTCAGCCAGCTTAGCCGCCGACGAGAGTAGACTGATCGGGCGATAGTTCTGCGGGAACAGCTGGTTCTGACCCTGTTTCGGGAGCATGACGACGATCGCATGCTTCCACCTTCTAGGGAAGTGTCTGAGGGCCAACGAACTGTTGATGAGACTCAGCAAGAATTCAACGCTGTTTTCCGGGAGTCTCTTCAACAACTTGTTAGTTATTGAATCGGCTCCCGGAGCCTTCTTTGCTTTCGCAGCCTTGATGAGACCCTTCAGCTCCTCCATAGAAGCTGGACGGATGTCGTCGTCGTCATCCTCCCTGAGAAGTCGGTGAACCCGGTCTTCCAGCAGCATATCGCGGTCGATGTCGTCGTCGTCGTCAACGTTAAGTTGAAACTGACGTTCCATCGTGTCTGCAAAGGCTAACGCCTTGTCGGCGGGGGAGTAGCACACTCCGCGCTCTCCGTGAATGGTGAGAGAGCAGTCTTCTTCCCCCTGAGCCTACGAGTGACTCGCCAAAGCTCGTCACTCCCAGGTTCGAAGGATTCCAAGAGCTCTTCCCACCTTTCGTTTCGGTGTTCATTGATGGCCTGTTTGACACGATTGGCCATCCTGTTCGCCGCTGTTTTGTCCCCTGGGAAAAGGGTTCGCTGGTAGAGCCTTCTCAGGCGGTTTCTCTCTCGTATCAAGGCTTTGATACGAGGGGGAAACTCGTTGTAGCTCTTCAGCGGACACTCCTCCCTGGAGGTGGCCGCTCGAAACGCATCATTCACGGAAAGCTCGAAACGCTCAACTGCCGCGTCGAGTTCGTCGGGAGAGTCGAGTACCTCAGGAGGGGCGCGCATCTCTTCGAGCTGGGCTGTGAAGACATCCCAGTCCGTCTTAGATCTCACGCGATATTCAGGGGGAGGAAGATCATCGCCCAGTACCAGGATTACTGGATTATGATCAGAATCCAGTTCCGACAGAACGTAAATTTCACTGGTCAGAGTGACGTTTCTGAGAAGCGCGATGTCTAGTACGTCAGGCCTAGTCTGCCCGCGATAGTACGTAGGCTCATCTGGTCCCAGCACGAGATATTCATGTCTGTCAACATGCGCATGGAGCGCTTGGCCGTTTCGATTTGTGGCTCTGCTCCAAGGTCTGTGCTTGGCATTGAAGTCGCCAGCAGCAATTGTCGGAATGTTGCTTCCCATCAGCAGTTCATCCAGAGATTCTGGGAGTAGACGAATGTTCGGAGGGTTGTAAACCGAGATTACTCTGTGACAACCCCTTCTCAGTTGAATTTCGACCCCCACGGCCTCAGTACCGTGCAACCGAGCACTGTCAATGCCGTATTGGACACACTGCAGGGATCGCTTGGCAAAAATGCCGACTCCCCCTCCAGCACGTCCAACACGTTCTCTGTGAAAGAATCTGTAATTTGGAATGACAATGGATTCGTTCCTTAGATGTGTCTCTTGGACTAGAGCCACATCTATGTTGTTTTCAATGAGGAAGTTTTCGAAGTCCAGCTTCTTTGTTCGAATGCCATTGGCATTCCAAAAAACTATCTTCAGAGATCTAGGCAACGTTGGTTGTCTAGACATTGGCAGTTCCGGTCATCACGCTTGTATTCACCGTGAACATTGTCTGTAACACGGGGAATTTGACGAATAACTTTTTCATCTGGTCCAGTGCGGCACAGATGTCTGAAACCCCCTGAGTCTGAGGTGAGGGTTCAGGTCGAGGGGAGGTGGGCTTTGCAGAAGTACTTGCAGTACTTGCGCCCTTAGATGCAGCTTTTGCAAAGCTGACCCCCTCCTGGACGCGTCCAGACCCCGCAGGTCTCCCTGAGGAGGCTGGTTTCCTTGTTGTGGTCTGCCCCTTCTTTTGTACCTTTGGGTACGCGGGGCAGCCACGGTAATTGGCTGTGTGAGCCCCCTTGCAATTATTGCACTTCGGGGGGTCAGCCTTGGTCTTTTTGCAGGCACTGGTTAAGTGCCTGCCAGCGCATTTAACGCAGATGGGCACTGCCAAGCAGTTGCGTTGGCAGTGTCCAAAGCGTTGACAACGGTGGCATTGACCCACCGAAGTTTTCGCGTGTTGGGGTTCGACCTGAACCTTCACGCACAAGAGGTCTTTGACCTCAAAAATATGCTTCTGATCCCTGTCTAGCAAGACGAGGACCAGAGGCATAGGTTTGCCAGCGCGCTTCATGCGCGTGACGCTGGTGAGGTCAAAGCCTTTTGATTCAAGCTCCTCACGCACATCGGAAGTTGCCAGGTGCTCTGGCACTCCCCTGATGACGGCACGTAGTTGCCGCTCTTCGGGGAGCGAGTAAGTATGGTGAGGGATTTTTTCCCTCACCAAAAGCCTTGCCAGCCGCCGATAGTCGTCAGGAGACTCCGGCTGGACTTTTATCCCGTCATGTAAATTGACGGCTTTCGAGAACTTGATGTTCTCTCTAGTCGTCAGTTTCAACAGTGGTACCCATTTGTCCTTCTGTCGGACAACAATAGGTGGAATTTTAGCCTTTGAAGCCGTAGACGGGATGTCTTGCTTCAGAGGGGTAGGGGGGGTGGGCTCCTCGCCATGAACTGATTTGACGGTGCTTCCCGTAGTAGAAGCACCCTCGTTTGCATTTGCGTCGAGATCTTCCATCTCGACAACATTTTCAACGATTTCAGGTTCGTTGGGGCCGCTTTTAGCGCTTTCGCTAGGTGCGGCCTTCTCTTTGGCCTGATTTTGGGCCGCTTGACGTGATGAGGTCTCGGACTCGGAATAGTAATTCCGAGCCTCTGCCTGAACATTTTGTAACATTGCTCTTTTTTTGAGCTTCTTTTCTTTTTGGATAGTACTTGTTTGACTTCAGTTTTTTCGTGCCGTATCCATTCGTCGATACGGCGTCTTGACACTGATGGAAGAGGAGGAAATCCATCATTGTTGAAGCGTCTCTTTTTCGAGACTGATGAGGAGAAGGAGGCTACACTATCGCTGTCGCTGTAGTCTCGGTCCGAGTTAGCTTTCCTACGGCCAGTCGGGGCCTTAGCCACTCCCTGTTTACGACCTGTCGTAGACTGACAGTCGTCCCCAGGGCCTGGCGAAGCTCTGCCAAGCAGGTCTGACTGGGACAGGCCAAGGGCTGAAATTAATTGGCTTATAAAGCCAATAATTTCGCCCTTCTCCTTCCCTGCCAGGCTACAAAGCAGTTCCTCCATACTGCCGCAATTCAAAGCTTTGTTTTCGGACACTCAGAAACAAGTATGAGCACCAAGAACGCAACGGAAATGATATCTTTGAACGTACTCACCAAAAGTGTGGTTGTCTGCTCACGCACAAAACGAACGCGCTATTTATAGCAAGAAATAACACACCGCCGCACGGCTGCCACATTCACTAAATAAATTGGAGAAAACACTTAATCGCTCAGACACGTCTGCACTCAATGAGGTTCAGCAATCGAATGATGTAAAAGACGCCACTCTGTCGTCACTATTTCAGATAGTAACTGGAACTCTAGTAGGCTCCGCCCACCGGAAAGTTGAGCGTTCGAGAACGCCCATTGGTCGGTAGGACGGTATTAATACAGGTCGATTCTATATAGAAATCATTGTATAGAAAGCTACTGTTAGAGCAACATCGAATAATTCTCAGTGAATTCTTTAAATTTATCCGATATATAATACTAATCTACGATTCGACATGTCTGGACGTGGAAAAGGAGGTAAAGTTAAGGGAAAGGCAAAGTCCCGTTCCAGTCGGGCTGGACTCCAATTCCCAGTAGGACGTATTCATCGACTCCTTCGTAAGGGAAATTATGCCGAACGAGTTGGTGCCGGCGCCCCGGTTTACTTAGCCGCAGTAATGGAATATTTGGCAGCTGAAGTCTTGGAATTGGCCGGTAATGCGGCTCGCGATAACAAAAAAACCCGTATCATTCCTAGACATTTACAGCTGGCCATTCGAAACGACGAAGAACTCAATAAATTGTTATCAGGAGTAACCATTGCTCAAGGTGGTGTTTTGCCCAATATTCAGGCGGTTTTGTTACCGAAAAAAACCGAAAAGAAGGCATAAGTACACATTTCCTGAGAGAGGAAAGCGACAAATAAAATATCGGCCCTTATCAGGGCCACAACGATTTTCTCTAATGAATTCGACAATTGCATATATTTTTTTTTTTTTTCTTGTCATCGCTTTTCGATACAATTGTTGACGCAGCACGATATGCGATTGTTTCTTTCTTGCTTGCGCATATTTACGTATACATGTATACATGATTAATAATATTATTATTGTTCAACTTCTTATTTTCGTGCCGAAACAAGTGATTTCTATTTGCTGAAATCAAATATCAGAATGTCTGTACGTTTATTCGTGATGAAAATAAAATGTATGCAGTAATATCAGATTTAGGTATACAAATGAATAAACATAACAATATCCATAGAAATATTATACATTCTTGTTCGTGGAATTACAATATAGACAATCATGAGTAAATTGGAATGAATAAATGAAAAAAAAAAAAAATATACCTAATTAAATTATATAGCATAGATGAATGCATACATACATTTCAATATCTGCAGAAATGAATGACGAGTATATAAAAATAGGTTGTTATTATTATTCATAGTAATTTGTGAAATGGGATAGATGAATATTATAAGCATAAAACAATAATATTTGGACAGTGGTTCATTAACCTTCGATCAGTTTATGAATATTCATTTTTTCAATTTTTTCTTTACGTACAAATGGTATCGCGTTTTAAAGCGGCGTTTCAGAAAAGTTTCATATGTAATTTCTATTGGTGAATAATTGAATAGTTTGGGAGCTACCTAGCTAGCTAGCTAGATACCAGTAGCTTCCCTGTCCTATAGATTTAGAAACCGAGTGGTATATAATCTAATTGTACAGATCGTTCTTCTCTTTTCTTCTTCGTATACAGATGTAGTAAGGTTGAAATTAATAATTTCGTTAAGTATACAGGATAAAATGAAGCAATTATTCAGGTAATCAAAAGAATGACAGATAATGCTTAAAATTAGATGGGTATATCGTTCGAATTTAATTTGGTAATTCGTTAATTATTACTCACACCAAAGTAAAGTATATAAATCGAATTCGTTTTGAAAACAAATTGTGGTTCTGAAAAGAACCGTTTTTTTTTTTTAAATTTCTCGTCGGAATATGAATCTAACCGCCGAAACCATATAATGTACGCCCTTGACGTTTGAGAGCGTATACTACGTCCATGGCCGTGACGGTTTTTCTTTTGGCGTGTTCTGTATATGTTACCGCATCTCTGATAACATTTTCGAGAAATACTTTGAGTACTCCACGAGTTTCTTCGTATATCAATCCGGATATACGTTTTACACCTCCACGACGAGCTAATCTTCTGATGGCAGGCTTCGTAATTCCTTGAATATTATCTCGCAACACTTTGCGATGTCTTTTTGCTCCGCCTTTTCCTAATCCCTTTCCTCCTTTTCCTCTACCAGTCATTTTGTGTAATACAAACGGAAGATTATAGAGAAAAAAAGTACGAGCGAAATACGTTATTACTACTTCGAATGCTCGAGAACAACTGAAGGCCGTCGGCGCTGGAAAGCTGGTTTTGTCTTGTTTTTGGGGGGACACGCCCACTTTCTTCGATTCAACCAATGGTAGAAGTTCCCTATCCTTATACCTGAATAAAACTGTTAACGACCGATCGTGAAGGCTCACTAATCAGTATTTGTCGTTCGACTGAGGAACTATTCGTATACGATGGCTCGTACAAAGCAAACAGCTCGCAAATCTACCGGAGGTAAAGCCCCTAGAAAACAGTTGGCTACTAAAGCCGCCCGAAAAAGCGCACCCGCTACTGGAGGAGTTAAGAAACCTCACAGATACAGACCCGGTACTGTCGCTCTTCGAGAGATTCGTCGTTACCAAAAAAGTACGGAATTATTAATCCGAAAACTACCATTCCAGAGATTAGTAAGAGAAATCGCCCAAGATTTTAAAACTGATTTGCGATTCCAAAGTTCAGCCGTTATGGCTCTACAAGAGGCTAGCGAAGCATATCTGGTGGGCCTTTTCGAAGATACCAACTTGTGCGCTATACACGCTAAGCGTGTTACTATTATGCCAAAGGATATTCAATTGGCTAGACGAATCCGCGGAGAACGTGCTTAATAAAATCGAATAGTACGACG
>NW_027412628.1:55000-67500 GCF_025532065.1 Leptinotarsa decemlineata
TCCATCTGAAATGTTTTCTTCACGCTTCCGAAATTCTGCTCGCTCCCAGAAGGCAGAGGTAAACTTTCATTACACTTTCCGTTATATTTATGTTTTCACTACACTTTCCGTTATCTTTTATATTTTCACCACACTTTCCGTTCATGATTATTTTCGCCAAAATTTCCATCTGAAATATTTTCTTCACGCTTCCGAAATTCTGCTGCTCCCAGAAGGCAGAGGTAAACTTTCATTACACTTTCCGTTATATTTATGTTTTCACTACACTTTCCGTTATATTTATGTTTTCACTACACTTTCCGTTATCTTTTATATTTTCACCACACTTTCCGTTCACGATTATTTTCGCCAAAGTTTCCATCTGAAATATTTTCTTCACGCTTCCGAAATTCTGCTCGCTCCCAGAAGGCAGAGGTAAACTTTCATTACACTTTCCGTTATATTTATGTTTTCACTACACTTTCCGTTATCTTTTATATTTTCACTACACTTTCCGTTCGGGTTATTTCGCCAAAGTTTCCATCTGAAATATTTTCTTCACGCTTCCGAAATTCTGCTCGCTCCCAGAAGGCAGAGGTAAACTTTCATTACACTTTCCGTTATATTTATGTTTTCACTACACTTTCCGTTATCTTTTATATTTTCACTACACTTTCCGTTCGGGTTATTTCGCCAAAATTTCCATTTCAAATTTTTATTTCACGCTTCCGATATTCTGCTTGTTCGCGGAAGGCAGAGGTAAACGTTCACTACACTTTCCGTTATCTTTTATATTTTCACTACACTTTCCGTTATCTTTTATATTTTCACTACACTTTCCGTTCGGGTTATTTCGCCAAAATTTCCAATTCAAATTTTTATTTCACGCTTCCGATATTCTGCTTGCTACCGGAGGGCAGAGGTCGATTAAGTTTGACGATAGTCGTGTCACTAAGTGTTCTGGCGATGTTCTAAATTTACTGTAGTCTCTGGAGATACCCTACATTTTGTTTTATAAAAGAGAAGACATTAGTAGATCAAGATGTTCACATGATGTGGTGCTTGCTGCTGCTGCAGGTTTTTCCGGGTTTTCCTGCAGCTGAAAAAGCAAATGCGCCACTGGAATCATCAATGAAGTCGCCCCTCCGGAGCGTCAATTAAATTTTGTTGTTTCATAATTTCATGATTTGTATTACTTTCTTGACCTGAGACTTACTTCAAAAATATAAAAAATACACACGAATTCATTTCATAAGCTTTTGTGGTTCTGAAAAGAACCTTTTTTTTATGGAAACGGTAAGGACAATACAGGGGGAGGCATTAAATTCAACCGCCAAATCCGTACAAGGTTCGACCTTGCCTTTTCAGGGCGTATACAACATCCATGGCTGTGACGGTTTTGCGTTTCGCATGTTCGGTATATGTTACGGCATCTCTGATAACATTTTCGAGAAATACTTTGAGTACTCCACGAGTTTCTTCGTATATCAAACCCGAAATACGTTTAACACCACCTCGACGGGCTAATCTTCTAATGGCAGGTTTCGTTATTCCTTGGATATTATCACGCAATACTTTACGATGACGTTTCGCTCCTCCTTTTCCTAAACCTTTACCTCCCTTGCCACGACCAGTCATTTCGAATGTTAAGAATAAATTATATACTGCACGATACGAATGAAATACTGTTAGTGATACTAACGACAGACTTCGACTAAAGTTCTACACCGAACTCGGTCGGGTTTTGTTAAATTTCATGACTCCGCCCACAACTGGAAATCGGACCAATGGCGTCTCGTCTAGATGGTATATAATAGTTGGCGTGTATAAGCCGACTCAGTTCATATGTTGTCCGTCTATCGTTCGGTATACATTTCGTTCGTTACAATTCGCAATAGGTTTTGAAAATGGCTCGTACCAAGCAGACCGCTCGTAAATCGACTGGAGGTAAAGCTCCGAGAAAACAATTAGCTACTAAAGCAGCTCGCAAAAGTGCACCGGCTACGGGAGGTGTTAAAAAACCTCATCGTTACAGACCCGGTACTGTTGCTCTCCGAGAAATTCGACGTTATCAGAAGAGTACTGAATTGTTGATTAGGAAATTACCCTTTCAACGTTTAGTTCGAGAAATCGCTCAAGATTTCAAAACCGATTTACGATTCCAAAGTTCAGCCGTCATGGCTTTGCAAGAAGCTAGCGAGGCGTATTTGGTAGGACTCTTCGAAGATACGAATTTGTGCGCCATTCACGCCAAGCGCGTTACCATTATGCCCAAAGACATTCAGTTAGCAAGGAGAATACGCGGAGAACGAGCTTAATTTCATATATATATATCCCAATATATATTGAAAATATATACAAAAAAAAGGTTCTTTTCAGAACCACAAAATGCAATTGATGAAAGAATTCGTTTATCGATAGATATGAATGAATGAATGAATGAATGTATGATATTTTCAATAACTCGCATCACGTAAATATTAAATCACGGGTGTTTGCAGAACATGTTCAGTATGATCCAAATATGGATTATAATACTGAAATTTTTTACTTTCCGAAACGAATCTTTCGAAAAGATCATTTTTAGAAACGGCTGAGATAAATAACGAAAAACAAGCGATCACTGAATGAAAGATCGCTCATAACATCACCATCTTTTCGTAAATTTCCTCTGATTCATATTTTTGAATACCTGGCATAAATCTCGAGTGACTTTTTGTAATATACCCTATACCAAAAATGAATCGTTCTCGAGATATTCGATCGTTTATACAGAAAAAGTAGGTATTATTCGGTTCTCGAGCCATTTCCCTATAAAATTGAAAACAAGTCTCATAGAATACATAAGCTATTATTGATTCATCAAAATATTACATTCCGTCGTCTTGTAGGAGGAGTAACATTTCCAAAATGATGAACGAGGTATTTGGAGTCGATGAGTAATTCTGAAGATATAAAAATCAGTGATTTCTCAAATGGAACACCCTTAGTTTGGAAATCTCGAAATGATTTTGACTCATTTTCCTGAAACGATCCCAATATCAGAAAATAAGTCAACTGTTCACAAGACATATTTCAATGAAATAGAAAGACAGAGCAATATTTTTTAATTTTTACTCTTTTACGAAATTATTCGATTCATATCAATTCGATAGTCGGCGGCGGCGGCGGAAGAAATATTATTTATCTATTTTTTTTCTGTTTATAGGGATAGGCTAGGTAGGTAGTTCTGACTATTTATTTATATATTTGTTGGACAGTTGAATTATATACGAATTCTTGTAAAAAAAATTGTGGCCCTGAAAAGGGCCATTTGTTTTCTTAGACTTCGTCGCCGGAGAGAGAAGTCAACTGATAGAAGAATTTACTTCTTCTTTTTTGGAGAGGCAGCTTTTTTGGCTTTCGGAGAAGATGCCGATGCAGGGGTCGCTTTCGCGGTTTTCGGTTTGGGTGCTTTCGGCTTTTTTGTTGGTCCTTTGTTAGTTTTCTTTGCTTTCGAAGGAGACTTGGTTTTACTAGCAGAAGTCGCGGACGAAACCTTAGAAGCGACGGTCTTTTTATCCTCGGCAGTTACCTTTTTAGGCTTGGCTGCGGCAGCCGCTTTCTTTTCCGGAGAGGCTTTCTTACCTTTCGGTGATGCAGCAGCCTTCTTGCCGGTTTTAGCTTTTTCACCAGCTACGCGTTTAACGGGAGTTTTTTTGGCCTTCGCACCGGCCGTACCGGACGTTTTCTTTTCGGTAGCCGACGGTTTTGCCGAACCAGAAGATGCCGATGCCAATTTGAACGACCCCGATGCACCTTTTCCTTTAGTTTGTACTAATGATCCGGAAGCAACCGCAGATTTAAGATATTTCTTGATGAAAGGTGCCACTTTTTCTGCGTCAGCCTTATAATTCGCCGCAATATATTTTTTTATGGCTTGTAAAGAGGAACCACCCCGTTCCTTCAATCCTTTAATAGCGTTATTAACCATTTCCGACGTAGGTGGGTGAGAAGGTTTACTTCTTGGATTTTTAACTTTCTTTTCTTTCTTCGCAGTAGACTGTGCCTGCGGCGACGAAGATGAATTAGCCGAAGCCGAAGAATTCTGATTTTCTATGTCTGCCATAGTAAAAAAACAACTGACAATATATTCTCGGAAGATAGATGCTACACTCGTTAGGCGTCTAGAGAGAATGATGTAGTCCTCTGGTGTTCCGTTTGTTTAAATATTCTGGGTCGAAGCACAGGCGGACGGGAGACTGAACGCTCGACATTCTCGTTAGACACGATATTGACGGCTTCCATTCTGCTGTCGAAATGTTCGCATCAACTTCTTTACGAAATCAATGCCGGTTTCCTATTTAGACTTCGACTAGCACAATAACGTGGATAGATTCTACGTATTCCGAAAATATTTTCTGATAAGAAAAAGCTAATATTAAACCTCGACAACTCACAGTAAATTACAATGAAATATGAAGTATTGATGATTTTGACGTAACTCCAGACAATTCCTTTCCGAAAATACTCGTAATCGATGATCTGGAAGGAACCTTCGAATAAATATCATAGGCGCGACTGTCTATAGAAACATGATACATTAGCCGATAATACTCGATAAATACACGAGTGAATAGGGGCATCGAAGAGACCTCGTGTCTACCTTCATACACGACTATAACCAAGAACCGACGCTTCTAATAGCATCAACATTTTCAAAAATTATCCCTATAAAAGTGTTCGATGAAAACGGCATTCGAATAATAACGAACGTTATTAATGTTATATTCGATAAGATATAATCATCGTAATATACTTTCAATAAAAAGGTCGATACTACAACACGAACGAACGAACGAACGACGATACTGTGAGCTCTATCTATAACGGAGTAATACACACCCACCCCCACCCGAAATATATAAATCGTCAATGTTATAGTCGAAATCAGAAATGCTAATCATAAACGTTTTTAGACAACATATTAGCACGTAAATAAAAAACACGTTAAAAAATAACATAAGTAATAGAGTACATGACTAGTATAACAGTAACGAACGTTAACTTTTTAGGTTGATAGGTAGGTAAGCACCATCTAAATATAGGTGGCAAAATTATTTATTATCATCGCGCGTTTCACGAAAGGAGGTAACAATGTACTGATAACAAGGCAACCCAACCGAGTGAGACCTAGCGCCCTAGCAAAAATAAATTATCATTCAGCGTCGAAACGATATTGTAAGAATTCTTTCATAAATATTTTGTGGTTCTGAAAAGAACCGTTTTTTTTTAAGAATGTATATCGTAGACCGGAATAAGTAAATTATTTCGAACTGGTATATTTCGTAACTGCTTTGGTGCCTTCGCTGACGGCGTGCTTCGCCAATTCACCAGGAAGTAACAGACGTACTGCAGTCTGAATTTCTCTGCTCGTAATAGTCGATCGCTTGTTATAATGAGCAAGACGGGAGGCTTCCGCTGCGATACGCTCAAATATATCATTTACGAAACTGTTCATGATGCTCATCGCTTTACTGGATATTCCGGTATCGGGATGGACTTGTTTCAATACTTTGTAGATATAAATTGCGTAACTTTCCTTCCTCCTCCTCTTCTTTTTCTTATCGGTCTTCGATATATTCTTTTGGGCCTTTCCGGCCTTCTTCGCAGCCTTTCCACTAGCTTTGGGTGGCATTCTGAAAATTTAATTTCGTCAATATCAAACAAACAAGTACTATCGTGCAGGTTTGCTTTCGACTCAATGTAAAAGACGCTTGACGATCATCTTCAGTTCATTCAGGATTTGGAGACCAGCTCCCCTACCCTTTCGGCTGATCATTGGCCTTGAGATGGGCCAATGGGTACATGACTGATGGATGACGGCATGAAGTCCTTAGACATCAGTGCCGCCCTTCACGGGATACCCCTACCTGGCTGGGGTGGGATGGATGAAAAAGTTATTCATCCTTTAACGGGGGACATGAGGGCCTCATTCGACAGAGTGTCGGGGCCTTCTATATCGGGAGGGGTCGTCTACAGCATAATCTGTGGCTTCCCTAACTAACGGGTTTTCGTGAGTTTCCGTTTTTTCGAAAACTCTCTCATTCCTCGACTGAATGGACTGCCGAATGGAAGGCAGCTGCAAATCTCTGCGGATGGCTTCATTCCGCACGAACCAAGGAGCATTCACAATCATCCTAATTAGCTTATTTTGTAACCTTTCCAAAATGGAAATGTTGGACGGAGCCGCTTGTCCCCAGACGCCTGAAGCGTACATGATGACAGGCTTGAACATCGAGTTGTAGATCATAATTTTGTTTTTAAGACTCATCTTGGATTTTCTGTTGATCAGAGGGTACAGACCGGCGATCCGACCCTCGATCTTGGACTTAACGTACATGATGTGCGGGTTCCAAGTGAGCCTACGGTCTATTAAAAGGCCGAGGTACTTTACCCGCGCTTGCCAGTCAATCTCCCTCCCAGAGACTCTCACTTTTCTGGCCGGAGAAGATAGTAATCTCCCCATGGTTATCGCCTGAGTCTTTTCCGGGTTTACTCGGATCTTCCATTCGAGGTACCAGCGCTCGAGGTCGTCCAATGCACGTTGCATGTAGACGACGCCGAGCTCACGCCCCATGGAAGACGAGAGTAGAGCCGTGTCATCGGCGTACAGGGATATCTTCACTCTATCGGACCTGGGCAGGTCGCTTGTATAGAGTGAGTACAACGTCGGAGAGAGCACGGCCCCCTGTGGCACTCCAGCGAGGATCTCTCTGTTGTCAGACAGAGAGCCCTCTACTCTAACCTGAAAGGTTCTGCCTCTCAGGAAAGATCCGATCCACCGGACCAGGCCCCGAGGTAGGTCGAGCGCGTTTAGCTTATGTATAAGGCCTTCGTGCCATACTCGGTCGAAGGCCTTTGAAATATCTAAAAGTACTATATGTACTTTTTTGTTGATATTCAGCTCGCTGATGGTGTTCTCGACCAACCTTAGAGCCTGTAGTTCAGTGGAGTGATCTCTCCTGAAGCCGAATTGTTCATTAGGCAGAACATTTCGGTCCTCAACTTCTTCGTTGAGTCTTTGCAGTACGACTCTTTCAGCCAGCTTAGCCGCCGACGAGAGTAGACTGATCGGGCGATAGTTCTGCGGGAACAGCTGGTTCTGACCCTGTTTCGGGAGCATGACGACGATCGCATGCTTCCACCTTCTAGGGAAGTGTCTGAGGGCCAACGAACTGTTGATGAGACTCAGCAAGAATTCAACGCTGTTTTCCGGGAGTCTCTTCAACAACTTGTTAGTTATTGAATCGGCTCCCGGAGCCTTCTTTGCTTTCGCAGCCTTGATGAGACCCTTCAGCTCCTCCATAGAAGCTGGACGGATGTCGTCGTCGTCATCCTCCCTGAGAAGTCGGTGAACCCGGTCTTCCAGCAGCATATCGCGGTCGATGTCGTCGTCGTCGTCAACGTTAAGTTGAAACTGACGTTCCATCGTGTCTGCAAAGGCTAACGCCTTGTCGGCGGGGGAGTAGCACACTCCGCGCTCTCCGTGAATGGGTGAGAGAGCAGTCTTCTTCCCCCTGAGCCTACGAGTGACTCGCCAAAGCTCGTCACTCCCAGGTTCGAAGGATTCCAAGAGCTCTTCCCACCTTTCGTTTCGGTGTTCATTGATGGCCTGTTTGACACGATTGGCCATCCTGTTCGCCGCTGTTTTGTCCCCTGGGAAAAGGGTTCGCTGGTAGAGCCTTCTCAGGCGGTTTCTCTCTCGTATCAAGGCTTTGATACGAGGGGGAAACTCGTTGTAGCTCTTCAGCGGACACTCCTCCCTGGAGGTGGCCGCTCGAAACGCATCATTCACGGAAAGCTCGAAACGCTCAACTGCCGCGTCGAGTTCGTCGGGAGAGTCGAGTACCTCAGGAGGGGCGCGCATCTCTTCGAGCTGGGCTGTGAAGACATCCCAGTCCGTCTTAGATCTCACGCGATATTCAGGGGGAGGAAGATCATCGCCCAGTACCAGGATTACTGGATTATGATCAGAATCCAGTTCCGACAGAACGTAAATTTCACTGGTCAGAGTGACGTTTCTGAGAAGCGCGATGTCTAGTACGTCAGGCCTAGTCTGCCCGCGATAGTACGTAGGCTCATCTGGTCCCAGCACGAGATATTCATGTCTGTCAACATGCGCATGGAGCGCTTGGCCGTTTCGATTTGTGGCTCTGCTCCAAGGTCTGTGCTTGGCATTGAAGTCGCCAGCAGCAATTGTCGGAATGTTGCTTCCCATCAGCAGTTCATCCAGAGATTCTGGGAGTAGACGAATGTTCGGAGGGTTGTAAACCGAGATTATTCTGTGACAACCCCTTCTCAGTTGAATTTCGACCCCCACGGCCTCAGTACCGTGCAACCGAGCACTGTCAATGCCGTATTGGACACACTGCAGGGATCGCTTGGCAAAAATGCCGACTCCCCCTCCAGCACGTCCAACACGTTCTCTGTGAAAGAATCTGTAATTTGGAATGACAATGGATTCGTTCCTTAGATGTGTCTCTTGGACTAGAGCCACATCTATGTTGTTTTCAATGAGGAAGTTTTCGAAGTCCAGCTTCTTTGTTCGAATGCCATTGGCATTCCAAAAAACTATCTTCAGAGATCTAGGCAACGTTGGTTGTCTAGACATTGGCAGTTCCGGTCATCACGCTTGTATTCACCGTGAACATTGTCTGTAACACGGGGAATTTGACGAATAACTTTTTCATCTGGTCCAGTGCGGCACAGATGTCTGAAACCCCCTGAGTCTGAGGTGAGGGTTCAGGTCGAGGGGAGGTGGGCTTTGCAGAAGTACTTGCAGTACTTGCGCCCTTAGATGCAGCTTTTGCAAAGCTGACCCCCTCCTGGACGCGTCCAGACCCCGCAGGTCTCCCTGAGGAGGCTGGTTTCCTTGTTGTGGTCTGCCCCTTCTTTTGTACCTTTGGGTACGCGGGGCAGCCACGGTAATTGGCTGTGTGAGCCCCCTTGCAATTATTGCACTTCGGGGGGTCAGCCTTGGTCTTTTTGCAGGCACTGGTTAAGTGCCTGCCAGCGCATTTAACGCAGATGGGCACTGCCAAGCAGTTGCGTTGGCAGTGTCCAAAGCGTTGACAACGGTGGCATTGACCCACCGAAGTTTTCGCGTGTTGGGGTTCGACCTGAACCTTCACGCACAAGAGGTCTTTGACCTCAAAAATATGCTTCTGATCCCTGTCTAGCAAGACGAGGACCAGAGGCATAGGTTTGCCAGCGCGCTTCATGCGCGTGACGCTGGTGAGGTCAAAGCCTTTTGATTCAAGCTCCTCACGCACATCGGAAGTTGCCAGGTGCTCTGGCACTCCCCTGATGACGGCACGTAGTTGCCGCTCTTCGGGGAGCGAGTAAGTATGGTGAGGGATTTTTTCCCTCACCAAAAGCCTTGCCAGCCGCCGATAGTCGTCAGGAGACTCCGGCTGAACTTTTATCCCGTCATGTAAATTGACGGCTTTCGAGAACTTGATGTTCTCTCTAGTCGTCAGTTTCAACAGTGGTACCCATTTGTCCTTCTGTCGGACAACAATAGGTGGAATTTTAGCCTTTGAAGCCGTAGACGGGATGTCTTGCTTCAGAGGGGTAGGGGGGGTGGGCTCCTCGCCATGAACTGATTTGACGGTGCTTCCCGTAGTAGAAGCACCCTCGTTTGCATTTGCGTCGAGATCTTCCATCTCGACAACATTTTCAACGATTTCAGGTTCGTTGGGGCCGCTTTTAGCGCTTTCGCTAGGTGCGGCCTTCTCTTTGGCCTGATTTTGGGCCGCTTGACGTGATGAGGTCTCGGACTCGGAATAGTAATTCCGAGCCTCTGCCTGAACATTTTGTAACATTGCTCTTTTTTTGAGCTTCTTTTCTTTTTTGGATAGTACTTGTTTGACTTCAGTTTTTTCGTGCCGTATCCATTCGTCGATACGGCGTCTTGACACTGATGGAAGAGGAGGAAATCCATCGTTGAAGCGTCTCTTTTTCGAGACTGATGAGGAGAAGGAGGCTACACTATCGCTGTCGCTGTAGTCTCGGTCCGAGTTAGCTTTCCTACGGCCAGTCGGGGCCTTAGCCACTCCCTGTTTACGACCTGTCGTAGACTGACAGTCGTCCCCAGGGCCTGGCGAAGCTCTGCCAAGCAGGTCTGACTGGGACAGGCCAAGGGCTGAAATTAATTGGCTTATAAAGCCAATAATTTCGCCCTTCTCCTTCCCTGCCAGGCTACAAAGCAGTTCCTCCATACTGCCGCAATTCAAAGCTTTGTTTTCGGACACTCAGAAACAAGTATGAGCACCAAGAACGCAACGGAAATGATATCTTTGAACGTACTCACCAAAAGTGTGGTTGTCTGCTCACGCACAAAACGAACGCGCTATTTATAGCAAGAAATAACACACCGCCGCACGGCTGCCACATTCACTAAATAAATTGGAGAAAACACTTAATCGCTCAGACACGTCTGCACTCAATGAGGTTCAGCAATCGAATGTTGTGTATGTGTGTAAAAGACGCCACTCTGTCGTCACTATTTCAGATAGTAACTGGAACTCTAGTAGGCTCCGCCCACCGGAAAGTTGAGCGTTCGAGAACGCCCATTGGTCGGTAGGACGGTATTAATACAGGTCGATTCTATATAGAAATCATTGTATAGAAAGCTACTGTTAGAGCAACATCGAATAATTCTCAGTGAATTCTTTAAATTTATCCGATATATAATACTAATCTACGATTCGACATGTCTGGACGTGGAAAAGGAGGTAAAGTTAAGGGAAAGGCAAAGTCCCGTTCCAGTCGGGCTGGACTCCAATTCCCAGTAGGACGTATTCATCGACTCCTTCGTAAGGGAAATTATGCCGAACGAGTTGGTGCCGGCGCCCCGGTTTACTTAGCCGCAGTAATGGAATATTTGGCAGCTGAAGTCTTGGAATTGGCCGGTAATGCGGCTCGCGATAACAAAAAAACCCGTATCATTCCTAGACATTTACAGCTGGCCATTCGAAACGACGAAGAACTCAATAAATTGTTATCAGGAGTAACCATTGCTCAAGGTGGTGTTTTGCCCAATATTCAGGCGGTTTTGTTACCGAAAAAAACCGAAAAGAAGGCATAAGTACACATTTCCTGAGAGAGGAAAGCGACAAATAAAATATCGGCCCTTATCAGGGCCACAACGATTTTCTCTAATGAATTCGACAATTGCATATATTTTTTTTTTTTTCTTGTCATCGCTTTTCGATACAATTGTTGACGCAGCACGATATGCGATTGTTTCTTTCTTGCTTGCGCATATTTACGTATACATGTATACATGATTAATAATATTATTATTGTTCAACTTCTTATTTTCGTGCCGAAACAAGTGATTTCTATTTGCTGAAATCAAATATCAGAATGTCTGTACGTTTATTCGTGATGAAAATAAAATGTATGCAGTAATATCAGATTTAGGTATACAAATGAATAAACATAACAATATCCATAGAAATATTATACATTCTTGTTCGTGGAATTACAATATAGACAATCATGAGTAAATTGGAATGAATAAATGAAAAAAAAAAAATATACCTAATTAAATTATATAGCATAGATGAATGCATACATACATTTCAATATCTGCAGAAATGAATGACGAGTATATAAAAATAGGTTGTTATTATTATTCATAGTAATTTGTGAAATGGGATAGATGAATATTATAAGCATAAAACAATAATATTTGGACAGTGGTTCATTAACCTTCGATCAGTTTATGAATATTCATTTTTTCAATTTTTTCTTTACGTACAAATGGTATCGCGTTTTAAAGCGGCGTTTCAGAAAAGTTTCATATGTAATTTCTATTGGTGAATAATTGAATAGTTTGGGAGCTACCTAGCTAGCTAGCTAGATACCAGTAGCTTCCCTGTCCTATAGATTTAGAAACCGAGTGGTATATAATCTAATTGTACAGATCGTTCTTCTCTTTTCTTCTTCGTATACAGATGTAGTAAGGTTGAAATTAATAATTTCGTTAAGTATACAGGATAAAATGAAGCAATTATTCAGGTAATCAAAAGAATGACAGATAATGCTTAAAATTAGATGGGTATATCGTTCGAATTTAATTTGGTAATTCGTTAATTATTACTCACACCAAAGTAAAGTATATAAATCGAATTCGTTTTGAAAACAAATTGTGGTTCTGAAAAGAACCGTTTTTTTTTTTTAAATTTCTCGTCGGAATATGAATCTAACCGCCGAAACCATATAATGTACGCCCTTGACGTTTGAGAGCGTATACTACGTCCATGGCCGTGACGGTTTTTCTTTTGGCGTGTTCTGTATATGTTACCGCATCTCTGATAACATTTTCGAGAAATACTTTGAGTACTCCACGAGTTTCTTCGTATATCAATCCGGATATACGTTTTACACCTCCACGACGAGCTAATCTTCTGATGGCAGGCTTCGTAATTCCTTGAATATTATCTCGCAACACTTTGCGATGTCTTTTTGCT
>NW_027412628.1:77500-79295 GCF_025532065.1 Leptinotarsa decemlineata
ATTATTCAGCAGAAAAACGAATATCGTGTGATTTGGTTATCGGTGACCACGGTACCGACAGCGCTCGAGCAAGCGTCTGCCGATACTATAGAGGAAGCGTTTTCGATCCGTTTCGAAACGTACCTATCCCCCTATAGCGGCGTTTCGAGCACATCGCCCGTTTTCCGTTAACGCTGACGGGACCCTACGCGACTTTCGGTTTTTTCCACTTTTCGTATAGTCCTAGTCAATATAATTTATATCCGTCGATATGATATTGTATCAGACATGAATACGCATATCGATCGATATATTAAAATATTATAGGATAACGTTCTGACAACAGGACGTCTCGATTACAATGTTTATCGGAAAGTGTAGTGAAAATTTGTGTAAGGCCTATACCGCTTTCTCGCCATTACAACATATGAGTTGAGACGGTGAGACGATACTTGAATTAATGGGAGCAAACAGAATTTCGGAAGCGTGATAAAAAATTTTCAAAGAGAAATTTTGGCGAAAATTTCACTATACTTTCCGATATTTTCACCACACTTTCCGTTATTTTCACCACACTTTCCGTTCATGATTATTTTCGCCAAAATTTCCGTCTGAAATTTTTTCTTCACGCTTCCGAAATTCTGCTCGCACCCAGAAGGCAGAGGTAAACTTTCATTACACTTTCCGTTATATTTATGTTTTCACTACACTTTCCGATACTTTTATATTTTCACCACACTTTCCGTTCATGATTTATTTTCGCCAAAATTTCCATCTGAAATGTTTTCTTCACGCTTCCGAAATTCTGCTCGCTCCCAGAAGGCAGAGGTAAACTTTCATTACACTTTCCGTTATATTTATGTTTTCACTACACTTTCCGATACTTTTATATTTTCACCACACTTTCCGTTCATGATTATTTTCGCCAAAATTTCCATCTGAAATATTTTCTTCACGCTTCCGAAATTCTGCTGCTCCCAGAAGGCAGAGGTAAACTTTCATTACACTTTCCGTTATATTTATGTTTTCACTACACTTTCCGTTATATTTATGTTTTCACTACACTTTCCGTTATCTTTTATATTTTCACCACACTTTCCGTTCACGATTATTTTCGCCAAAGTTTCCATCTGAAATATTTTCTTCACGCTTCCGAAATTCTGCTCGCTCCCAGAAGGCAGAGGTAAACTTTCATTACACTTTCCGTTATATTTATGTTTTCACTACACTTTCCGTTATCTTTTATATTTTCACTACACTTTCCGTTCGGGTTATTTCGCCAAAGTTTCCATCTGAAATATTTTCTTCACGCTTCCGAAATTCTGCTCGCTCCCAGAAGGCAGAGGTAAACTTCATTACACTTTCCGTTATATTTATGTTTTCACTACACTTTCCGTTATCTTTTATATTTTCACTACACTTTCCGTTCGGGTTATTTCGCCAAAATTTCCAATTCAAATTTTTATTTCACGCTTCCGATATTCTGCTTGCTCGCGGAAGGCAGAGGTAAACGTTCACTACACTTTCCGTTATCTTTTAATTTTCACTACACTTTCCGTTATCTTTTATATTTTCACTACACTTTCCGTTCGGGTTATTTCGCCAAAATTTCCAATTCAAATTTTTATTTCACGCTTCCGATATTCTGCTTGTACCGAGGGCAGAGGTCGATTAAGTTTGACGATAGTCGTGTCACTAAGTTTTCTGGCGATGTTCTAAATTACTGTAGTCTCTGGAGATACCCTACATTTTGTTTTATAAAAGAGAAATCATCAATGAAGTCGCCCTCCGGAGCGTCAATTAAATTTTGTTGTTT